>NW_019520216.1:0-15532 GCF_002814215.2 Seriola lalandi dorsalis
TCCATTGACTTTGGGAATCAAAACAACTACTTCTCTATTGATGAAAACACCGGAACCATCACGCTGACGAATCTCATTCCACTGGAAGCACTTAAAACCTTACAGTTCCTATTGTTCATCACGGCCAGAGATGGTAACGTAAACTACATTTTCTTTTTCCACTTGAGTTCAGTTCAGTAAGTCACAGTGAGGTGGTGATAATGTTATTCCCGTCTCTCCCTCTAGGGGGCGTAGTGTCCCGATCCGGCTCAGCACAGGTGGAGATTCTCGCTGTTGGAAGTTCAAAACCACAGTTCACACAGAGCAAATACAGTGGCACCATAGAAGAAGAGAGAGATCCGGGAACAGTGATCCTGAAGGTGAGCTTCTCTGCAAATGAGCACAGCGGATCTCTGAATACTTTTTGAGGAAACTTGATTGGAAATATCAGACAAATATCTGACAGCGAATAATATGATCCTTTTCTTCACTACTTGTTCAGGTTGGGATCTTTGCAGCAGGAGAAATTCCTTGGACGCTCCGAGTTGAGACAGAAGCCGACAAGTTTTCCATCTCCCCCAATGGTGACTTCACCACAAGGGTGAAGCTCGACTATGACGGAGCTCCACACAACTACTCTGTGGAAATCTCCATCTCTGACGGGGACAGCAGGGACACTGCAGTCGTCAACGTTCAAGTCACTGACGTCAATGACAACAGTCCTGTTTTTGCCTCCAGTTCCATCACAAAATCAGTCCCAGAGGACGAAGAGGTAGGATCCAACGTCACAGCTGTTCCCGCTACAGACAAAGACAGCGGCTTCAATAAAGAGATCAGATACTCTCTGAAAGGAGGAGAGGGGAGGTTCTCTGTTGATCCTGTGTCTGGGGTGGTAAGTGTGGCTGGTGCCCTTGATCGGGAGACCAAGGCTGAGTACAACCTGCAGGTGGTGGCTGAAGATCAGGGTCGTCCAGCCAGGTCATCCACAGCCACGCTGCTGGTCCAAGTGTCCGACATCAACGATAACATCCCAGAGTTCTCCAAGGCCGAGTATCAGGCTGAAGTCTCAGAGATAGAGTCAGTGGGTATGAGCTTGCTCACATTATCAGCTGTAGACCCTGACGAAGGACCAAATGGGCGAGTTACTTTCAGTATTTTCCAGCAAAGTCCCTCATCAGACCCTGCTGTTTTTGGATTGGACCCTGCCAGCGGGACTCTGCAGCTGGTCCAGCCTCTGGACTACAGTGAGGTGCAGGAGTACCGTCTGATGGTTCAGGCCTCTGATGGGGGGACTCCCCCTCTGGTTGGGAACAGCTCTGTGGTGGTGAAAGTGAAGGACGTGAACAACAACCCACCTGAGTTCAGCAAGGAAAGCTACGATGTGGCCGTCTCTGAGAATCTGGCCAGTGGTGCATCCATCCTGACCCTGGAGGTCACTGACAGGGATGAGGTGAGTTACAGCACCTGCCTCTGTTGTGTGAAATGATTTGGAGGATAAAAGAATTGCTGGTTTATCACTATCTAAATAAGTAAGTAAACCGTACATTATTCACACAGAGGTTCATTCGCGCAGGTAACAGTATTCTTCTTCCCACCTTTGTTTGTCGTTTCTTGGCGCAGCAGCGTGATAGTGTTGGCAGGAGTGTGGGCTGTTACATACGTGTTCGTACTGCAAGAGATACAGACAGAACAGCTGTAAAACATTCATTTTTGGGCTGTTTTTCTCCCATCTACCTGCACCAGCTAACCACTGGTTTCCTCATCTAAACCTGATCTGATTAAGGAAGTTTTACCCTTTACTAGATAAGATCAATCCGTCTTTATGAAAAGGCTTTTGTACCACAGTCCTTTTTAAAGTAGCTGTAATTAAACCTCATCTTAAAAAGCCTACTCTTGATCCAGTTGTGTTAGCCAGTTATTGTCTTCTATCTTTGAGAAAGCAGTTAAGAGTCACTTGTGTGACTTTCTACAGAACAATAGTTTATTTGAGGATTTTCAGTCACGATTGAGATGCATCATAGCACAGAGACGACACCGTGGAAAGTTACAAATGACCTTTTAATTGCATCAAGGGACGTGTGTCATACTGGTCTTGTTAGATCTTAGTGCTGCTTTTGATACCACTGACCATCACGTCCTATTACAGAGACTGGAACATTTAATTAGCGGTAAAGGAACCACACTAACCTGTCCTATTTAACAGATCAATTTCAGTTTGTACATGTTCCGCAGCGATGTTCCACAAGGTTCTGTGCTTGTACCAGTTCTTTTCACCTTATTCTGCTTCCTTTCAACAATATTAGTAGGAAACACTCCATAAACGTTCAGTCTTATGCAGATGATACCCAATTATACTTCATCATTGAAGCCTGATGAAAGACCTGGATGACCTGCAATTTTTTGCTATTAAACTGAAGTTGTACTTTATCTAAACACATTATCTAATGACAGACGCCATTGCCCGGCCTTGAGCACTACAATAAGGAATCTCTCTCTGCATTATATTTGATCAGGATATGTTCTTTAACACCCACATAAAACAAACTTCTTTTCACCAACGTAACATTGCAAAAGTCGGGCTCATTCTGTCACTAAAAGATGAAGAAAAAACAAGTCCAAGGATGTATCACTGCTTGCCTTTCAGTTTCTTATTATCATGACGTCCCACTAACTCTGTGATAAAAAAGTGCTGCAGTAAGAGTACTGACAGGAACTAGGATCACTATCTAGATCATGTCTCTCATCGTTCCTGTGTTAGCGGCTCTGCATTGGCTCCCTCTAAAGCCCATATAATTATAATTTAATATATAATTTAAGGTCATGGTATCCTATTACCCCACCAAGAACACAGAGGCAGAGTGTTCAGCTGTCAGACTCCTCTCCATGTCTAAGAGTAGCTTTAAAACTTTCCTCTTCGATAAAGTTTACAGTGATGGGTGACTCAGACTTTTCCTTGAACCGTCTCGTAGTTATGCTTCAATAGGCTTAGACTGCCGGGGCACTTCCCATGATGCACCAAGCTCCTTCATATCCCATTAATAAACGTTACTAACTCGTCTTCCTCTCTCTCCTGTAGTTTTGTGTTTTCTCTCCCCATGTTTCTCTCTGCAGGTATTTCTGTGTCTGGAGTTGTAGAGTTTGGATCTGTGACTGCAAACCACTTCCTGCCCCCGTGATCCTGCAAAACTACTATTATTATTATTATTGTTGTTATTAGTATACATATTTCTCTTTTAACCCAGCCGGTCGAGGCAGACGGCCGCCCACCATGAGCCCGGTTCTGCTCGAGGTTTTTCCTCGCCACTGTCACCAAGTGTTTGCTCATGGGGGGAAAGCTGGGTCTCTGTAAATAATTTTGTTAAGAGTACAACCTAGACCTGCTCTACATGTAAATGCCCGGAGATAACTTCTGCTACATCAATAAAACTGTCTCGATTTGACTTGTTTATAAGAACACCGGCGCCAGTGATGGTCAACAACGCTGCAGGGTGCAATTTATTAAATAAATAAAGAATGAGTTTTTACCGAAAATGTCGTTAAAGATTTTGTCAATTATTTCCACATCAACCTACAAAACTCTCAATATCTGAGAGTAAATATATTGCAAAATAAAAAAAACAAACAACAGATTATTGGTTGGTCTGCCAGTTCACACAGGACTTATCTTTGTGTTTGGTGAAATAGATCCAGTATTTTCCAGTTTTTTTAAAATAGATTTTAAAACTTGCCAGATTTATATCTGATGAAAACCCAGATCAGAAGAACTTTGTGTCCTCCTTACATCTGGACCTTGGCACCACTGCTTTTTGATGACGGGCATTTTTAAGGACAACCATTTCTCGGATCATACTTTATTATAGTTCAGATAAGATCTGTATCTGTTGTTGTTTCAATGCTGATGATTAACTCTGACTAAGAGTTGAGGTATTTAACACCCTTCGTCTTTATCTTCTTCTTTAGGGTGGATTCTCTAATGGCCACTTCGTCTACGCCAAAGATACCTTTGACATTAACAATCAAGGTGTGGTCTCACTGAGGAAGGACGTCACCTTGGATAGGGAGACTAAGGATAGCTACATATTACAGGTACAAACATTATTATGTTTCCAATCTCCTGTTTTTCTCCTACGTCCAAAAACACACACCAGTTTATATCTCCAGGGTTACCAGACAAAAAAGAAAGAGTATTAACATGTTTATTCCTTGGTGTAAACATGGTGTGTAGAATCTATAATCAATACTTATTTTTGTGTCATAAACTTGAGGAAAATTTCATATTAATTTTTTAAAATACTTTCTTTGCATATTGAAGGGAAAAAAACAATCTTGCTGTGACACTTTGAAAATTCTCCCAAAATAATTATAGAAAACATTTTTTAAAATTGTCATGTATGAATAAATTAATAAGTTACATTTTTATTTTTTAAAAAAATTTAAACGATTTTTGCATTTATTTCATACTGTTTTAAATTCAGGTCTCAATTTATCTGCTTCTATATCCTCTTCTATGTTTAATTATATCTTTGAATTTAAATTTAACCTGTTAAATATCTGTATTCTCAGCACAAGATTTTTTTTCATATAGTTTTTTTTCATTATTATTTGCAGCACAATAATTAATTTTCACATTATTTAAAAAAAGCAACAGAAACAAAAGAAAATCAATGTGGAAATAGAAGCACTATTTTCTTTGTTTTTATTTATTTATTTTATTTATTATTTTATTTATTTTTCCTTTATATTCCTTTTTTTGGCACTCCTATGATTCCGTGGCCTGGAGAGTAAAAAACATATTTTATAAAACAACTCTGTAAAAGCTGTGTTTATGTTGTTTTGTGTTGTCCTGTGTTTTCAGGTCGTGGCGGTGGATCAGGTGACCGGCGGTCTGAACGCCACAGCTGAGCTCAACATCACAGTCCTGGACTACAATGACAACGCCCCACAGTTCCCAGCAATCCCAGACCCCCTGCAGATCCCTGAGGGAAACTACTCAGAGGAAAACCCAAGAGAGGTTTTCACCATCGTGCCCACGGACGTCGACCTCGGCCTCAACGGAGAAGTCACCGTCTCCCTCCCCGCCCCTCACCCACTCTTTAGATTCAGAGAGGTGAGGCCAGGAGAGAAGACTGTGGAGAGGTTTTTTTCAGTCTTCACCGTGTCAGCGCTCGGCCTCAGAGTTCATGTGTTGTGTTGCAGGACGGGACGCTGCTGGCTGTCGGGCCTCTGGATCGGGAGAGCAGGGAAACGTACGACCTGGTTGTGATAGCTTCGGACGGAGGCAAACCACAGAGAGAGGTGAGAGACAGAGCCTGTAAACACACACTGTCACGAGTGTTTTATGAGTGTTTAAGGAAGAATACGTCACAGGTAAATGATGTTATAATGTTTTCAATATGGAAACCAAATGAGGTTATGCACAATAAAAAAATCATAAAATGAAAATTTTCATGGCATATGTTCTGAGTTATATGGCCATTTGGGAATGAAAGTCCAGCTTATACTTCAGAGAAAGAGAGAGAGAAAGAAATAAAGAAAACATTTTGAAATAACAAACCTTTCAACAGCATAATATACGTTGAGAATGTAGATTAAATGTCTTTATTAAACAAACCTTTGTGCACCAGAACATCACCACCATCAGAGTGAGCCTCACCGACATCAACGACAACAGACCCGAGTTCAGCTCCAGCAGCTACGTCAGCAGCGTCCTGCTGAAAGACGCGGAGGAGGGGAAGCTGCTGCTGACGCTGTCCGCCACCGACGGAGACGCCGGGGACAACTCACTCATCGCCTACAGGTGAGTTCAGATCAGATCAGCTGACTGTACAATCATTCACACAGCCTGGTTCCAACACTTTGGTAAAATTCAAGAACTTGTGAGAGTTACAGTGAATGTTTTACATTTCTGCACTAATTTGTGTCTCTTAAGAATTTCTGATTTAACTGACTCTTAATCAAGATATTCTGGTGTTGTTAAATTTCTACGGAGCCCCGGAGGGGTCATTGAGAAGATTTATATCGAGGCCATGTTTTTACAAATTTGAGCTCTTGAACGAAATACAATTTGTTCCCTCGTTTTGATTCATTTGTTCCCACGTGTTGATTCATTTGTTCCCTCGTTTTGATTCATTTGTTCCCTCGTTTTGATTCGTTTGTTCCCACGTTTTGATTCATTTGTAGACACAAATGTGGAGAGCCAGCACAACAGACCAGTTATCTTGTGTTTACTTGTGCACACAAGTTAATTAAAACATGGGAATAATTGATTATATAACAGTTTATTGTTATTGTTTGTTGTGATGTGATTTTCACATAATATATTTGTTTAGTATCTTAGCCTGTTTAAATGTTGAATTTGTTGTTTGCTCTCTGTCGTTGCAGTTTCTCTGAAGGAAGTTCTCCATATTTGGCCTTAAACAGTGAGACCGGGGCAGTGACTTTGACCTCTGACCTCGCTGATGTCACAGAGGACACAACGCTGAAGCTGACAGCCATGGCCAAAGACCACGGTCGGCCTCCTCTGAACTCCACAGGTCAGTCTGAGGGCCATGTAGTTTGGCTCGACGTTAGTAACGTACAAGTCTCCATGTTGCCTGTGTGTTAGTAACTGAAGCAGCACTTTCACTTTGACGTGTGGGTTTTGATGCAACATCAAGGGCAGCATCATTTATTAAATAATTTAATCAGTATTGTAAGATTTCAAAAATGATGTGGAGGAAGAAGTCATCAGATTCATTTAAGTAGCAACAGAACAATATCAGAACATCATATTACAGTCCTGAATTCAATAAAATTTCCCCAAAAATAGAGACCTTTTATGAAATTATGTTTAAAGCATCATAAGTAAAAATGTATTATTATTATTTACAACTGTATTATACTATCATTATTGATGCAGGAACATGTAAGCGGTTTGTATTTACAGTCTTGGCCTCTGTAGAAACTTCACCTGTCGGATAAATGCAGTGAAATGTTTTGGAGTAGAAGTTTAAAGTAGAATAAAATGAACACACTCAGTATATGACTTCACAGCAACTTTACAGTGATCTGTCTGAAATTTAAATTAGACTATTTATAATGTGACTATAATAAATGAAAATCACATATGATTGAATATCATTTAAACAGGGCAATTATAAAATAGAATATATATAATGCAAGATATAAAATATGTGCTGTAGAGAGTAAGTGTGTTGCATCTTCCTGCAGTTCCTGTCGTGGTGAATTTGCGCGTCGTCAGTCTGGTCGAGGGCGTCGCTTTCCGGAGCTCCTCTTACAACTTCAGCCTCCCTGAGAACCAGGCGGCGGGGTTCGCAGTGGGGAGGGTCTGGGCCTCGTCAGGAAGTGACCTTTACGATGTCGCCTACGCGCTGAAGACACACACGGACCTGTTCTCCGTCGACGCCAGCGGAGCCATTGTGACCAAGGCGCAGCTGGACAAGGAAAAGCAGGAGTGGTACATCCTGGACGTGGAGGCCGTGGACACAAGGTCCCCCCCTACATCAGCCACCGCAGTGGTACGACCTGTTAGAAATTCAGTTTGAAATTCAGTTCTTAATGCTTCTGTACTCGGGTCTGTGGAGCATCTCCAGTAAATCACTTAATGTCCTTCCAGTGGATGAAAAAGCAGAGGTGCAACATGGAGACAGAGCGTATACAGACGTATTGATGGGAACTGGTTACGTTCTCGTTCCTTTGAGTGAAAGTTGCTCATCAGGAATATAAAAAGTTATCAGTCTTGATCTGATAGGGTTAGGGTTAGTTTAGTTGAGGGTTAGTTTAGTTAATAATTATCTAATATTAAAGTATTTTATGGGGCGATATCATTCAGATTTTAACCAAAGCTAAAACCTTGTTTGAGAAAAAGAAATCTTTGCTTTAACAACAGTGAAACCTTTTGAATATTATGCAATTTTAATTTAATTTAGCTCTTTAAATCTATTTTATTGAATCTCATTGTCAGATTTCTTACTTAGATTTGTCCTTTTTTCTTTCATCTTTCATCTGTGAAGTACTTTGAACTGCACTAACCTGTATGAAAAGAGCTATAGAAACATTGGATTGATTGATAGCTTCGTCATTAGTTTGTTTTTCTCATTGATATCTGTTCGCAGTCTCTTTAGTCATCCTGCTGAGAAACAAAGCGAAGAACACATGATATATAGATTATATAAAACTCATCCACTTCAGTATCTTCACCTGTCTTTCTTTTTCTGTCCTTTCCTCAGGTCAGAGTTCAGGTGGAGGACGTGAACGAGTCTCCACAGTTTCACCCTGAGGTTTATAAAGCCTCTGTCTTCAGCATCGCTCCCTATAAAACCTCCGTCACCCGCGTCAACGTAAACAACACTCACACACACGCACACACACGCACATATATCAGCTTCCATCAGTTTCCGTTTGTCGGGAAACGTCGTAACAGTTTGGAGAAACACTCTTGAACTTCAGGCTTTTTTATTTCCTCTGTGTTGTGTGAAAGCTCAATTACTGAGGCAGTGATAAACAGCGGTTGTGTACCTTGACCTGACACACACACAGCAGACTGTGATGTGGTTAATGTGTGTGTGAGCAGCAGTGAAACTCGTCACATCGTCAGAGACAGTTTATCTGAACACTGACTGAAAGATTCCAACGTTTCCCATGAGTCTCTGCCGAGGAGCAACAGCACCGAAAATTTCTTCAGACCAATTCTCCCAGAACTTAATCTGCTTTTGATTTGAAATTTTGTATGCAAACAAGAATAAATGCATATTTTTCTCCAGAGCCAGAGATACTGAGGTCACAGGTTTGCATAGTACCAGTCTCGCATTTCACATTTACACACCGAGCTACGATTAAAAATGGATATTTGTACAGAAACAGAGATAATCTTCCTCTGATCAGCAGGAAGCTGATGACTTGTCTGTCCTGGATTATGATGATGTCACTGATTGACACGCCTCCACTCTAAAAACCCCATAGATCCAGTTGTTGACAGTTATTCCACCGCCATTACATCCCATATGGGAAGGTTTGCTGGGCGTCTCTCACAGCGACACGTGACCTTTTATTTATGGCAGTTTATTACACCGGTCCCATCATCATAATGTGACACACTGACGTTCAAAGTCTTGCATAGAAACACTAATGTTGGAACATTTGACAACACAGATTAAAACTAAACACACTCCTGCGCTCTTGAATGTAACTGTTGTTAAGTGTTGTTTGTTTGTTTTCTAATTCATTATTTTTGTGTATGTTCAGTGTTTTAAGAGTTCTCCTGACATCGTTTGAAGTGAGACCATTTAAATAAAAGTTGAATGGATGAAAAAGTAGGTAGAGAGGTGAACTACATGTCCCAGAAAGCACTGCTTCAACTTTTAGGTGAATTCAGGATAAATTTAGCAGCTGTGATTTGGTCCCAGCTGCAGAAATCAGTTTAACAAACTGAGGAAAACACATGAATCCAACAGATAACCATAGAGTCCCTGTGATGTGTGATGAGAAGTGATGATTTAATAGTTGAATTCACTTTAAATGTGTTTTTCAGAGGAACTGGAAACAGAAAATTAGATTTATACATTAGAATATGAGCAGAAAAATCTCTCCAGCAGAGTCCAGTAAAATGAACATGAAACATCTGTTTATATTTTGACCCCCCCCCCCTCCAGGCGACAGACCCTGACGTCGGTGAGGAGGGTCAGCTGGACTACAGTCTGTCAGTGGAGAGTCCTTACTTTGACGTGGACCCGTCCTCAGGTCTGGTGTACGTGGTCTCAGCGGCAGGTCTGGCTGGAAAGACGATTACAGTGGAGGTGAAGGCCACAGACCCCCGAGGTCTTCACGCTACAGCCAGGGTGGAGGTGAGTGGAGGGCTGGAGGAAATACATCCAAGCCCTGAAGATTTTATTTTTTTTTTTTTATAAATAAAATAGAAAGTAAAAATAAAATTTCAGCAGCTCACAGGGGAAAGTTGTTATTGAATTATGTTTATTAGGAGATTAAAAATTTACATTTCAGCTGCTCAAACGGATCAAAATCTTTAAGAAGATCCGTGACGGTCGACAGCTGCTGGATCAGAAAATCACCAGGTTTTATTCTGTTAAACACAAATTAAATAGTTTTACTTCTTTCTGAGCCGAGTCACATGAAACTGATCCTGATCCTGATCCTGATCCTGAACCTGATCCTGAACCTGATCCTGAACCTCAACCTCAACCTCAACCTCATCCTGATCTGTTCTGATATCGTTTTCAAATTAATTTCAAATGAAATTTTCTGTTTAGGTCTTTAAATCATACCACACATTTTCATACATTAAGATCTTTAAATGTTCCACTGTAAAAACTGTGAAAACTAAAAACTGTAAATGTCCTGATTTATTTAATTATTTATTAATTAATTAATTAAATTATCTTATTTTGAAAATAGATTTTTGTTTTTATGTTATTAATTGTATTTATTTATCTTACTGCTTCATGTGTACTCTGCCATTCACTAACACAAACTAAACTGGTATTTTCATTGAACGTAATAAAAATAGATAAATAAATAAAATTACAACTCTTATGAACCACAAACTCTCTCTTCTGCCCCCAGGTGGCCGTCCAGGGAAACGCGAACAGCGGCGACATGGTGACCATCTCCCTCAACCGGCTGGCCAACATCGTGGAGAAGAAAGTTCCAGAGTTAGAGAAGTAAGTTTATTATTTCACTATTCATTTAGTTTGGAGATTTATTCCTCCCTGTTTTCATGGTTGATATTGTTTTTCCCTCTCAGGTCTTTAGGTTTGGTTCTGGGCTGGACCGTGACGGTCATCCAGGTGTGGAGCTTTAACGGAGGATCCACCGAGTCCAGAGCACTGAGAGCGGATGGGAGCACGATGGTCAGCTTCATCACTGCCGACGGAGAGGAAGTCATTTCCTCTGAGGAAGTCACAAAGTAAGAGCTTGATTTTTAACTCTGTTAACTGTTTTCAAATGACTGAAAAATTTAATTCCAGCACCAGATTTTCATGTGTTAAATTCCCCTTAAGTAGCTTCTCATAAACACATAATTTCATTGTGCTTATTTGTACTGAATATATACATATATAAACACAATAATGCAGAATATTTAAAAGTTCTGAGGGGGATGTCTTTAAATTACGTCCCTTTTTATATTCAAATTTCTGTGATATAAAACACTAAAAAGAAGCTGGAAAAACCAATTGATCGGCTTTTTGATCGCTTTATAAAATACTTTATAATAATTAATATATAACTAGGATTGTTCCTAATTAATTTTCTGTCAGCCAGTTGATCAATAAACATAAAATGTAATTACAAGACAAGTTGTTTCTGTCAGTTTTCATATTGTTGACAGTTAAAGCTCCTCCAGTGTAAAGGTCTGTGTCCATGTGTAGTGTGATTATAGATCAGCTCTAGCTTCTATATTAATACTGTGAAAGTATCAAAGCCTCAGTCCACAGAGAAATGCACACAGCCTGTATTCAGAAACTGAGCCTTAAAACCAGCCGTCAGGACTTCTGGAACTTTGTGATGTCACAACAAAGCAGTCACCAAGCCCCGCCCACCTGGACCCACCATCCAAACCTTGCAGGATTTGGTTTCTCTGAGTGTTTTTACCTGAAATCTATTATTTCAATTTGGAGCATCATGCACCATCCTGACCTCCGACCTCTGACCTCTGTGTGATCACCAGGAAACTGCAGAGCCAATCAGCTGCTGTGAGCACCGAGCTGGTCAAAGTGTTTGGGAAGGGGCTTCATTTCAAGGTAGAGCTCAAGCCTCAAGAGTCCGCCTCTAACCACGCCGTGGTCATCGCTCTGGGCGTCCTGCTGGCCCTGAGCATTCTGGGATTCATCGTTGCCGTCACCTTTGTTATCAGGTGAGTCTGGAGAGCAGCAGCAGCTTCAGACTGGTGACGTTTCTCTGCTGATGGTGCAAAGGCAGCGAGTTCATCATATTCAGTGTGTGTCAGTGTCGTGTTCACAGCTCGTTACCACGGTGGACAAAACGCTGATTTCACTTTCGGTTGATCGATTCATTAATTGATTGCTTCAGAAACATCTGGGATCAATCTCACTATTCTAAAAAAAAAAAATGTCATGATCAAAATCAGAGTCGTGTCAAGACATGAATTAAATATTTTTATGTCCAAATATCAGGATGAATGAATTTCAGTGTCGTTATGTGTTTCACCTCTCAGGTTCAAGGTGAAGGAGAAACATCAGGATTCTGACAAAGAGAGTTTTGACATTAACCTAAAAGCTGAAGGTTACACGTGAGTCCTCTTTAAAAAGAAACTCCTGACTCTTCATCACAGTTCTGCTTGAGATCTGTTTTTAAATATATATATATATATATATATATATCTGTTGTTTCAGGAACTGGGGTCAGAAGATTTCTGAATCCTCTGCACAGGTAAAAACAAACCACATGATCTGATCACATTCAAGGTGTTTAAATGAAAGTGAAACAGAAGGGAAATGTTGACTAGCAGTTTGTGTCACAGGGACAGACGAGGTCAGAGGAGGACGAGCAGCAGAGGACCGACAGAGAGACCGACGACGAGTGGAAAGTGAAGACGGACAGCGACAGTGTGAGAGGTCGAGACGACAGAAACAGTGGCGGTCATGAAAGCCACACTTCTGCTCTCTGATCTGAACACGGCAGCTGTCAATCAAACTGTACGGAGTGTGGAGAGTGCCACTAAAATATGATTTACCACAGCTGACCAATCAGAGCTTCTGTTGCTGCGCTGTGGGTTGGACACAATTTAAGATAATGAGTCGTCTTTAAATTAAACTGTCGACAAACAAAAGCCACATTCAGAGTTTGTATGTTTCCTTGAGGCTTTACAAACTTCTATGTATTTATTTCCTCATAATTTGTATTGAAATATATGAACATATATATATATATATATATATATATATGTGTGTGTGTATATATATTATATACATAGCATTGTTAAAATTTATGTTTATTGGCTATGTTCTTCAAACAATCGGACTCATTGATAAAAACATTCCTCTGTAGCTACAAAAGATCCACTCAGTAACTTAAAATCTACTGCTGATGATATGAACATACAGATACTGTAAGGCCACATCAGTAAATGGTGGGAGGGAAAAAATCAGTATTTCCATCTGAATTTATTTTTCAATTTAAATCTAAAATTTATCATAAAAAAAGGTTTTTGTTTTTATATTATGTTTTAAAAAAGCAACACGCTACTTGATGTCTCCCAGTTTAGCATTTCTAAGCAGTAATGTAGTTACAAGCAGATTTTGTTTATTAATATTCAGTATTTGACAACAATTTTACAACAAATAACAATTGTGTTTTACTGTCTTGTCATTCATGATCTGTTGTGAGTTGTTGACAAATATATTAACACTTAGATCTTACAACTACATTATACTGTTAAAAACCAATTATCAACTGTTTATCTACTGCATATTAGTGCTAATTTAACATTTTAACACAAAATGAAAAAAAATAAAATGTTTTGATTGGTACATTAACTTCATTAATACATATATAATAACTTTCTAGTTTCAATATATCTAATGTATACCCTCAGACTCCAAACAAGGAGAGACCTCAGTGGCAGCTTTTACTTTCTTTAGTTCAACCTGTTTTCTTCACTGAAATCAGATGCTGTCGTTCAGTTTAACATTTTTCATCATCATGTCTTTAAAAAAACAAGCTGATTTTACAAGAGACACTTCGCTGCCAGATTTCTCTTTTTTTTTGTCTTGTTTTAGGTTATGGAGACTATCACATCATGTGACTAAATAATTGACAAAATGAGAAGATGAAATGTTTTTTGGACGAATGTTTGTGTCGCTTTACGCTAAAGATTTCACTGAGGATCGAATGTCATTGCAATTAAATGTAATTATCAGTCTGAGTATTATGTCAGCTGGGTAATTACATAAAACTGAGCTGCTCTGTCAAGATTATATGTATTTTCGTTTTTTAATTTTCTTAGTGCACTTTATCAGTAAAAATGTAAATATCACCACAGCTCTACAGTAACTCTGGAACGTAACTACAACAACAACAACTATCAAAAGCACTTTCCTGTAATAAAATGAATTTTAATTGTGTCAGTTCATTTTATTTCATCTGAAATTTTCAAAGTATTAAAGAGTAGTGATGAGATTGTCGTGAAGTGGTTTGATTATATCTGATGGCTTCATTAACAACCACAAGGATTTGACCTGTCAGCTGTGACCTGAAGATTTGAAGCATAAAATTTCAAAAATGTCATAGTATATTAAAGCATAAAATGTCAAAATATGTAATAGTAAAGTAAGGCATAAAATTTTAAGAAAATGTGATAGTATAATAAGGCATAAAAGAAAAAAAAAGTCATAGTATGGTAAGGCATAAGAAGTGAAAAAAAAATCAACTTATATTAAGGCATAATAAGTGATTAAAAAAAACATAATATAATACGGCTTAGAGAGTCAAAAAAACTTCATACTATAGTGAGGCATAAAAAGTAAAAAAACCCATCAACTTATATTAAGGCGTAATAAGTGAAAAAAACGTCATAGTATAGTAAGGCATAAGAAGTGAAAAAAAAAAGGTCAGTATAGTAAGGCGTAAAAAGTCAAAGTATAGTAAGGAATAAAAAGTCATAAAAACGTCATAGTATAGTAAAGCATAAAAAGTCAAAGTATAGTAAGGCATAAAAACGTCATAGTATAGTAAGACATAAAAAGTCATAAAAACGTCATAGTATAGTAAGGCATAAAAAGTCATAGTATAGTAAGGCATAAAAAGTCATAAAAACGTCATAGTATAGTAAGGCATAAAAACGTCAAAGTATAGTAAGGCATAAAAAGTCATAAAAACGTCATAGTATAGTAAGGCATAAAAACGTCAAAGTATAGTAAGGCATAAAAAGTCATAAAAACGTCAAAGTATAGTGAGGCATAAAAAGTCATAAAAACGTCATAGTATAGTAAGGCAAATAAGTCAATAAAAACGTCATAGTATGGTAAGGCATAAAAAGTCATAGTATAGTAAGTCATAAAAAGTCAAAGTATAGTAAGGCATAAAAAGTCATAAAAAGTCATAGTATAGTCAGGCATAAAAAGTCATAGAATAGTAAGTCATAAAAACATCATAGTATAGTAAGGCATAAAAAGTCATAGTATACTAAGGCATAAAAAGTCATAAAAACGTCATAGTATATAAAGGCATAAAAAGTCATAAAATCGTCATAGTATAGTAAGGCATAAAAAGTCATAGTATAGTAAGGCATAAAAAGTCATAGTATAGAAAGGCATAAAAAGTCATAAAAACGTCATAGTATAGTAAGGCATAAAAAGTCAGAAAAAACGTCATGGTATAGTGAGGCATAAAAAGTCATAAAAACGTCATAGTATATTAAGGCATAAAAAGTCATAAAAACGTCAAAGTATATTAAGGCATAAAAAGTCATAAAATCGTCATAGTATAGTAAGGCATAAAAAGTCATAGTATAGTAAGGAATAAAAAGTCATAAAAACGTCATAGTATAGTGAGGCTGAAAAGGCATAAATATGTCATA
>NW_019520217.1:0-3812 GCF_002814215.2 Seriola lalandi dorsalis
TGTGACGTACATGTTCACTTTAATAGTGCATTTTATTACGTTTGGAACTATCGGTTTTCATAAGTTACACTCGCGGTAAATTTCTGTTGTTTTACCGACGTAATATTTAACCTGCCCAGCAGGGGGCCTCGGCGCTACGACTCAGACTGATAGTGGATTTGTTGATTCATACTGATAACGGTGTAGCAGTGAGTTCTATTATACTGCAGATGTTTATTTAATTTCTATACATTAAGAGTATCTGTAGTTTATTGTGTAAATGTGTAACTTCATATTTTATGGTGTAAAAGACATTACAGACGTTACAGTTTTGTAATGTTTATTTTCTGTTTATTTCAGTCTACACAACTAATGGAGATAAACTCAATTGATGTTAACTGTCTGTCTGGCTGTACAAAGCTGACGTCGTATTGAAAGGGCAGAATAATATGCGTCTGCGGAGCTGCCCGGTGTGACTTTGAGCATGAAGCGGGAGACAAACAGTTTGAATATATGCGTTTTTTAGAGGGAATATTCGAATTTCGATTTTTGAGCAATTTTGACAGTCCTAGCATGGATAGGACAATGTTACGTTTTCAGAGGTTACTGTAACTTGCTTTAGGCGTCTATGTAATTGTAGGCCTCATTGTGGGGCTATTGTGGTGCCAATGCAATTTCTTTTTGATGTGTAGGCCTTAATGAATAATTTCAAACAGTGATGTTGAGTCAGTGTTTGGTCTTTTCAGTTCGGAAGTGTAATTCGGCCCGCTGAGGTCTCACTTGAAAAAAATCTGGCCCCCTGACCAATTTCACCCTGGCATCCCTGCTCTAGAGGATAAAGGGGTCCAGAGTGGTCCTTAGATGGCAGTATTGTAACGTGGTGGATATTTACCACAGAAATGATAAAATATATCTCAGCTTCCTTTTGGGCTACAGAAATAAATTTTGGATCATAATTTATAGAAATCTTTCCAGAATAATAATAATAAATGAAGCAAGAGAGAGCAGTAACAGCAATAGTAATGTAATGGCAACTGTAGAGCTGCTACTGATAAAAATAGAAATGACAGCTAATTACATTGATAATAATTATTATTAATTGTAGTATATTTCAGTCCGGATAGCAAGTGGAGCTATGCCTAAAGACAGCAGACTTCACTTAAGATTTAGTAAATATCACAATCCTCTACAGTCAAGTTACAACAACATCACACAGAGCGAGTGAGAGAGAGGGAGGGAGAGAGAGAGAAGCTAGCGCTAACTGCAAAGCTAAAGTATCTAGCAGATCTGAACAGCATGTAAACAACTGCTGAGTTAGTTAGTCGCTAAAAGGAGCAGAGTGCTCTGAGTGCTGGAGCAGAACTAGTGTAAGTTTAAATGTACAGCAGGAAGTTAGACTGTGATAACAGCAAGAAAGAAAATAGTAACATTAACTGAGTTCAGACAGAACAGCAATATACTCTACCAGTAACAGAAACTGAGATGGGACACCACACGTCAAAATGTGAACGGCATCACTACTATTAGTGAAAAGACATCAGTAGAAGTAAATCACTGTGTAAAAATGTTCTCAGATAAAAGAACAAAATAAGTCAGTTAAAATGTGAGTAAATGTGTTACTGCGTTACATTTGAAAATTGGGAGAGAGGGGTAAAGCATGTTATAGGGTGATAATAATAATAATATACGATAAAACTATCAAATTAAAGAACATCTTAAGGTTACCAGATATATCAGTTCCCGGGTGAGAACAGCAAGGAAATCAACCAATTAATTGGATATGAGTCTATTTAGCCAATAAAAATCAGCTTTGTCCATTTCTCCCCGGAAAATGCGTTTATAGTGTGTATGTGTGAGATGTCTGCTGCAGTTACAACAACACCACACCGAGCGAGCGAGAGAGAGAAGCTGGTGCTAACTGCTAAGCTAAAGTAACTAGCAGATCTGAACAGCATGTAAACAACTGCTGAGTTAGTGAAAGTCGCTAAAAGGAGCAGGGAACTCCTGAGTCCTGGAGCAGAACTAGTGTAAGTTTGAATGTAAAGCAGGTAGTTAGACACTTGTGATGAAGAAAACAGCAACATTAACTGCGTTCAGACAGAACAGCAATAAACTCTACCAGTAACAGAAACTGATTGAAGATGGGACAACACACTGACGTCAGCACGTCAACATGTGAAGTGATGTGTGAAGAATGAAATATGTGGCCGTGAAGCAGTTCTAGAGCTTCTACAAATACAAACCCATTATAAAGTCTGAAACTGTGTAAAAATGACACAAAATGTAAACTGCGATTTTGTGTAAACCATAATAGTTGTCAAAAATATCAATTTAACCCAAAAGAGTCTCAAGTCTTGTGACCCATTTAACATTTCAACCATTTTTCTACGTTGAAGTATGACGATTTCAAAGATTATGAACAGTATCACAAAACTTGAAGGAAAGGATTTCCCGAAGAAGCTGAAAGTTTTGATAGTTGAACGGTTTATGTAGCACAAAGTATGCAGGAGTAGTTAACAACTGAAGGAAAGTAAAAGTGTAACAGTAACAGTGTTACTGTCATCTCTATGAGTACTAACTTGTACACTGTATCTGTGTGTGTGTGTTTGTTTGTGTGTGTGTGCGTTGACATGAACTAACTTTAGTCAATAGTATGAACGGGAGGCGCACTCGCAACTACTGAAACAAAGACCGTCATCTATCCCCCACACCTAACAGATCACCACCCGTTAAAATATTTAATAGGTTTTTATGTAATTAGCATGTGGTTTGTTTCATTGAGCTTCATTATTTCAGAGTTTATCTGGTCTCTCTCTCTCTCCCTCTCTCTCTTTTACTGTAGCAGATGTTTTATATACACTATGGTTGCCACTGGAGTGGACCTCCCTGGAAGGACATCGCATTCGTCAGGGCACAAAAGATTCTGGGCCTTGTAGTAGGCTATTTTACAGTATTGAGTAATACAGAAAATGTCACCCATTTTCACTGATCCCTATGACCATATAGACTGTGATGGAAAGCAACAAAGCTAATTAGTGCCACGGGGGCTCAGCTCCGAGGCACTCCTCTACAGCTAGAATAGCTGAGAAGAGTGCCTCGGGGCGGCATCTATTAATATTCCTTCGGGCTTATTATTATTCTTCCGCCAAATTTTGGCGCGTAACTTGTCCCGCAGCTTTGAGAAAACCCCGGTAATATATACATCAAAACGTGCGTCTTGATCCCGAAAGAGGTGCTATGACTTTTGGTGTTAAAATTCCAATTTTTCCCAAAGCTATTCCCAAAATACTGGGAATAAATAATGCATTAGGAATGCATTGGAATTTTCTTTAGAGAACCACAAAATTTCACCTTTTTTCTGAGTCACCCAGCTCGGCTGTGAAGTAGTGCGTGAAGCAGTAAAAAATAACCTTTATTTTTATTTTTAACTCGAGCTCGCGGCCAAACCGTAAAAAGGAGACAAATAATTCTTTCTCAAAATGTAGACATAGTTGTTGGGATTCATAAAATGTAACTGTGACAGGCAGGGTCTGCACAAAATTTAAACGGGGGTGCCGAGTCCGGCAGCAATACCTATCTCACTCTCATTGACACCTAATGTAATCGTCTTTTTTTTTACAAAAGAATCTCTCTCTGTCTTCGCACTGAGCTTACTCACTCATTTTAAGGAATATCTGAATAAAATAGAGACTGTAGAAACTTCTGGCTTCAGTGTCTGGCACGGTCTTTTCGGTTTATGAAAAGAAGTAACGGTTTTCTCATAATTTGCAGTTGTTTTGAAGCCATGTAGAAGCCAAATTCTGGGCAGATTTTCACATTGCCATGGCAACGGC
>NW_019520217.1:4195-36135 GCF_002814215.2 Seriola lalandi dorsalis
ACACTGGTAACATATTTTGTACCCCTGGGGTTCCTCGCGTCCAAAAAAGGACACACAAATAAAATGCTATAAGATCATCATATATCAATATTTTTTTCTGCTTTTTTTGCATAAATCTCTTAAACCACTTCAGTTCTGCTCAAACCTATCAAATGTTTATTAGTTTTCGGGATTTTAACCCTTTAAATGCCAGTTTGAAGACATGTCGCCTCTTGTTTTATTAATAAAAACAACACAGATTATGAGATATTTCCCACATAATACATGATGGAGGGATGTGACATTGTTTTATATCAGAGTCTTTTATATCAAGACATTTCTCAAAACCAGAATATGATCAGGGTGACTTTTGAACACTGGAAATAAATCATGTACTCATCCCGGCAGTAGCCCCCGTGGCACTCAAAATTTCCCTGGAATTTTCTAGTTTACTCTAGTACTGTATACTGAAGTAAAATTTTGTGGTACTTTTACCACAAAAGTAAAAGTACCACTCTCTCTCTCTCTCTTCTCGAGAGTCTGGCTGTTGAAGACAGAGCTCAAACAAATCTATGGGAGAAACGGGTCAGTGAACCTCTCAAACTCCTGCCATTTAGTACAAAACAGTACATAATATCAGCAAAATTATCACATGCTCAACACCACAAGACTCTCCTAAACACCTCTATGTGGTTTTGGTTTCTAGAGCCAAAAATGTGGAAATAGGAGCGAGTTACAAAAAAGGGTCAGTTATGGTTCTCCCCTGAAATCAGCTCCTAAATTTGCATTGCAGTCTATGGGACAGTTAGAGGGTACCTCCCATCAGTTTGAGGCTGACAGTTTAAATTCTGTTAGTCTCTGTGCTAAGGTAGTCAGTTTATATGAACAAGGACAAATTTCTCTACTAATGAGGTAGAAATGATGTGTCAAGATTGAAATATGTCGCCATGAGGACGAGTTGCACTGATTTTTTCAGACAAATTTTATAGCTTCTCCCACGCGATGTCATCCACTGTGGCCCTGAACATTCCGTGCAATACACACCCATTATAAACTGAGAAATGATCTGAAAAAAGCATGAACCTAAAACTGTAATAATTCAAAAACTGTACAAGATATCAAAGAGTTGAATACAAGTCCAATAGCTGAAAGGCTTGTGAACATTTTAGTTTGAATGAAGTCTGTGGCTGAAAGTATGCTGAAGTAGTTGAAGCCCGTTCCTGATATGCACTACAATGGCTGTGTCATCTGAGTATTTCTGGATGTGGCAGGACTCAGAGTTGTATTTAAAGTCTGCCATATAAAGGGTGAACAGGAACAGAGCCAGAACAGTCCCCCCAGTGCTGCTCATCCTTCCCTGAGACACAGTTATCCAGCCTGACATATGTGGTCCTCTTGTCAGGTAATCCTCAATCCAGGACGTGAAGCAGGGATCCACCCCTATCCCTTCCAGCTTGTCTTTAAGAATGGCGGATTGGATGGTGTTAAATTTCCATGAGAAATCAAAGAACATAATCCTCATGTAACCACCTGGCACATCCAAGTAAGAATGGGCCCGATGGAGCATGTAAAGGACGGCATCATCCACTCCAATATGTTCTTTGTAGGCAAACTGT
Source organism: Seriola lalandi dorsalis (assembly GCF_002814215.2). Classification (NCBI taxonomy): domain Eukaryota; kingdom Metazoa; phylum Chordata; class Actinopteri; order Carangiformes; family Carangidae; genus Seriola; species Seriola lalandi. The sequence goes on from NW_019520217.1 coordinate 5,791, forward strand.
AAGGGGTCAAGTGCATGTTCAATCTGTGGCCTCAGAAGGTGGAGAAGCAGCTGCTCCAGGGTGCTCATGATGTGGGATGTGAGGGCCACCGGTCTGTAGTCATTTATCTCAGTCGGTCGTCCTACTTTAGGTACTGGAACAAGACGTGATGTTTTCCACAGGACCGGGACCCTCCCTGTTTGTATGCCTAAGTTAAAGATCCTGTGGAGAGACTCAGCTAGCTGGGCTGCACAGTCCTTTAAGAGCCTCGGACACAAACCATCCGGGCCTGTTGCTTTTCCAGGACACAGCCTCTTGAACTCCGGTTTCAACACAAACCTGAGCTTCTGCCTGTCTCCATCCCTGAAGGCCTCCTTTTTCTGGTTGAGGAGGGTCTTGATGTTACTGGTGATCCAAGGTTTGTTGTTTGGAAAGCAGTGTACAGTCCTTGCTGGTATTACAGTGTCTATACAGAAGTTAATATAGTCTGTGGTACATTCAACCATTCTATCAAGGTCAGAGTCCTTGCTGTTATCATTTTCCTGTGACTCCAACAGGACATACCAATCTGTGCACTCAAATCAGTCTTTTAGAGACTCACTGGCCTCCGGGGTCCAGTTCCTGAATGAGCGGGTGGTTGCAGCATGCCTCAGTACACAGGGCTTGTAGGAAGGCTGAAGGAAAAACAGATTATGTTATATTACATTGTTATTATCTGATCTGCCAAGTGGTGGTAGAGCTGAAGCAGTGTAGGCCTCATTGACATTTGCATACAACAGATCAAGTGCCTTATTTTCTCTTGTGGGACAGTCAACATACTGAGTGAAGCCAGACAGGTGAGAGATGAGAGTGACATGGTTAAAATCCCCCGATATTGCAATGAATGTATCAGGGTGCTGGGTCACTACTCATGCAACAGTCTCATGGATGACGTCACACGTGGCTCCAGGCTCAGCTCGTGGTTGAATGCAAATAACAATGTGTGATGATGATGTGTGAGAACTCCCTCTGTACATAGTACGGTCTAAGACCAACTACCAACAGTTCAATTTCCCAACAGCAGATCTTCTCCTTCACTGTGATGTGACTGGGGTTGCACCATCTTTTGTTCACAAGCAGAACCAGTCCTCCACCTTTATTCTTCCCACTTGTTCTAGCGTACTGCAGTGAAGCAGGGTAAATCCACACAACGGTCGGGAGTGTTGTCGTTTAACCAGGTCTCTGTGAAACACATGAGACTACACTCACGATATGTTCAATGCTTCTTCACAAGTGCCTCCAGTTCATCACACTTGTTGGCCAGGGAGTTGACATTTCCCATGAGGATAGATGTAGAAAAGGCTTATATCTCCATCTCCTAGCCTTTAGCTTAGCCCTGGCTCTGCATCCACGGAACGGCTTCTTCAGCTCAGCCAGTATGGGATGTTTAACTCCATATCTGGTAAACTTTAAAGCCAGGAGTTCTTCCTTTTTGTACATTATTTTCTCCACTTTCAGACGAAACGACAAAGTAGAATAAAAAACATCAATCGACAAAAAAATATACTCATATATACAAATATATTGCAAAAAACTATGAGCAATGCGGACTTGCTGCCACTTGTTGCCAGCGCATCATTTGAATACATCTGATAATCTACAGAACAAGCTGAACGTTTTGATAGTTGAATGGTTTCTGTTTGAAAAAGTATGAAGGAGTAGTTAGAGACCGTGGAAAGGCGGAAGAAGTAAGACTAATAAAATATAAAGATTTGAAAAACAATAGTGTGAATGCCTCAGTTATAAAAGTTCTCACAGACACAGACCCTGCTCTTAGTGTCAATGGCAGAGAGAGCTTAACGTTTTTAAGTGTGGTTCAGTCTTTTGCATGTAAGAGCGGAAACACGAGCGATCTCTGGAAACATCCAGTGAAAGTCTGTTACCAATCCCATGGGACTTTTGGGAAAGTTTTGCAGGGTTTTATTATCTTCTACATGTTTCTCCAAAGTCTAGTTTCTGTGATTGGTATTTACATGTATCCTTGTGATGCGCGATGCTTCATGATGCCTTGTGAGTAATACTATCTGAATACTCCAACATCATGTGACATTGACAGAAAGAGTAGATACTGGGAAGAACAGTTTCCATTTAGGTCCAGCAACGGAAACCCTGAACCTCATCTAAACTTGTCCCTATTTTTCACCTTAACCCAAAATCTCACTTATCCACACCTTTTAATGTATATCTCTAGATTTCTTTTCACTAAGTTGTACCACTTGAAACTCAGATGTTTTAGTGTCACATTTAGGGATGTTTATTTTCAATTTTCCTTCTGACCAATAGCTGATGCTTGTTAACTGACCATTGACAGTTAATGAATGTCTGTAATGCCTTAAAAAATACTAATACACAGGGGTTAAAGTGGGCTGGAGCGATCTGGAACAGCAAATCTGTTTTCAATTAATAAGTAAATAAATCTGGAGTGTTGAAACAGAGAGTGAGACAGACGAGCAGATGCACACACACACACAGGCAGGTGAGAAATCCCTCCTGCCAGATCATCACACAAGGCGATGGTCCTTTTAATTTCATCGTTGCAGAAGAAGCGATGCCCCACTTAACCAGGAACACATAAAAGTTCCATGTTATAAATTCACGAGGTTATTATAAAGATCAGCTTTAAGTGTGATTAAACAAGACTAGGTCAAAACCTAGTATATGGCTGAAATCCTGATTTCATTACTGCGACGTCATCTAACAAAATCACCAAACACGAGTTAAAGACAAAGATTGAGCTGTGATTTCGGTTATAATTACTTATAAAATGATCACTCAGAGAGAAAGTTAGAAGAGACATGATATCTTTCTTTTTTTAAGTTATTTTTTATTATCTCGTTGTGAGAGAGACGGGAAAATTGGGGAGAGAAAAAGAGGATGACCCACAGCAAACTTCCCTCTCTCCCTCCCTCTCTCCTGCTGTGTCTCTCTGTTCGGTTTAGTTATTCCTCTGCCTCCTTTAATCATAATGGTACATGTAATGAAGTAGTTTATTTGCCGTAATGGAGGCTAGGCTCAATGTATTAAAACCGCTCCTCCGCTTCCCTGCAATTCCCAAGCATTCAGGTAACCAGAGCGGCTCGGTAGACTGCAGCTTGGCACGCCGCTGACCAGTGGGGGAAATATCATCAGTCAGTCCGTGACATCGCAGATTTTAGGGCTTTGATGGAACATGTCTCCAGCACAGTTTGCAGTGCACATTGCTCTGTTTTTAGTCAGACTGTAAATAGCCAAAATATCTCCAAACTACTGAAATTAAGTGGCCTCTCTTGTCGACGATATCTCTGTCCTTCAAGCTGCGTTCCACTTTTTCTTCAGTGTAGCTCATTTTGCCTTATTTGCTTACTCCGATCCAACTTCAAGCCTGTCAGCCACTGCGTGCATCTGTAAATAATATCACGTGCTGGCCTGCATTTATACCTCTCACCGTGCATCGTAATTTGCGCAACGCAGACCTCTATTCCTGCGACGATTGGCCATTCCTGAGTCATTGGTGGGCATGCTATAAGCATGGAATTTAATTATATCCAATGTTTATGGAACATTTTTAATATTTCTATCAAGGAAAATAATTTTGCGATAATTATTGTTATCGTTTTATCACCCAGCCCTACTAGCCGTATTACATTTTAAGTGATAACTAGAAAATTCCAGGGAAATTTTGAGTGCCACGGGGGCCACTGCCGGGATGAGTACATGATTTATTTCCAGTGTTCAAAAGTCACCCTGATCATATTGTGGTTTTGAGAAATGTCTTGATATAAAAGACTCTGATATAAAACAATGTCACATCCCTCCATCATGTATTATGTGGGAAATATCTCATATTCTGTGTTGTTTTTTTTAATAAAACAAGAGGGAACATGTCTTCAAACTGGCATTTAAAGGGTTAAAATCCTGAAAACTAATAAACATTTGGTAGGTTTGAGCAGAACTGAAGTGGTTTAAGAGATGTATGCAAAAAAAAGCAGAAAAAAATATTGATATATGATGATTTTATAGCATTTTCTTTGTGTGTCCTTTTTTGGACGCGAGGAACCCCAGAGGGTACAAAATGTGTTACCAGTGTATAATAAACCTGTAACAGTAACTGACATTAGATTCTAAAAATATGTCAAAAAAGACACTTTCTTGCAGAAATCCATACCTTCAGCTGTAACACAGCCAAAATGATCAGCAAATCAAAAAAGAAAAGTGAAGAAAATGTCCAAAAAAGGACAGAGGGACCCCTGAGGGTTAATAAAGCCCATGAACCGCTATTTTTAAATTACCACTATTATTTTTTTTTCTGTGCTAAATTTAACATTACTGGGGAGGAGAGCAACGCGACTAGAAGTGACAGCGAAAGAGGGCTAGTAGCTTCTCCTCTCCTCTGTCTCAGCGGAGACCGTCACAACTTCATTCACTCTTTTAACAAAACAAAAAAAAAGCAACGAAGGAAGCAGTAAATGGACTTACATATTTAAGACCTAACTAAATGTAATTTAAGACCTAACATGCGGCTAATGTAAAGCTAGCGGAGCTTGGAGAGTTGGTTATCTGGTTGCTAGGCGCATACACGCACGCACGCACACAGGTTAGGAGCTGCCGTTGCCATGGCAATGTGAAAATCTGCCCAGAATTTGGCTTCTACATGGTTTCAAACAACTGCAAATTATGAGAAAACCGTTACTTCTTTTCAAAAACTGAAAAGACCGTGCCAGACACTGATGCCATAAGTTTCTACAGTCTCTATTTTATTCAGATATTCCTTAAAATGAGCGAGTAAGCTCAGTGCGAAGACAGAGTGAGATTCTTTTGAAAAAAAAAAGACGATTACATTAGGTGTCAATGAGAGTGAGACAGGTATTGCTGCAGGACTCGGCACCCCCGTTTAAATTTTGTGCAGACCCTGCCTGTCAAAGTTACATTTTATGAATCCCAACAACTATGTCTACATTTTGAGAAAGAATTATTTGTCTCCTTTTTACGGTTTGGCCGCGAGCTCGAGTTAAAAATAAAAATAAAGGTTATTTTTTACTGCTTCACGCACTCTAGCCAACTGACGCTTTCACTCTAACTTGGAAGAAAAAGTGATTTGCACTCCTCCTTTGAGTGCTCACAGTTTGAAAAGTTTACATGTTATGTAAAAACAGTTCCTGTCTTTTTGAGAGAGCAGAAGTTTTCCTCCGTTTTATAGTTTGAATCACATTTCTACGTGCAGGTATGAGAGAGCTGGGTGACTCAGAAAAAAGGTGCAATTTTGTAGAAAAAAGGTTGGTTTCTAAAGAATATTCCAATGCATTTCTAATGCATTATTTATTCCCAGTTTTTTGGGAATAACTTTGGGAAAAATTGGAATTTTAACACCAAAAGTCATAGCACCCCTTTCGGGATCAAGACGCACGTTTTGATGTATATATTACCGGGGTTTTCTCAAAGCTGCGGGACAAGTTACGTGCTGAAATTTGGCGGAAGAATAATAAACCCGAAACAGAATATTATATATTCTATATATTATATACACGCCCCAAGGCACTCCTCTCAGCTATTCTAGCTGTAGAGGAGTGCCTCGGAGCTGAGCACCCGTGGCACTAATAAGCATTTGGATACTTGAGTTGTGTGACACAAGGGTGAAATAATTGAGTGAAAAGGTAACTTACTATGATTGGTTGAATTCCATAGTACAGGAGAATATCAGCTAAGGTGAATTGGTTTTCTGCCAAGTAGACCTTGTCTTGCAAGTAAAGGTTGAGATCCTGAAAGAGAAATTTCAAAACATAATCAGTTATGCAAGTTAGCTTATTACAATGCATTATGGTAAGTATTTGGTATACAGAAGGTGGTCCGTGGTTGTGGTTTGCGCAGTTGGTCATGTATTGATTGGTCAGGTGCTTGTGGTTTGATGTTTCTTGCTTTCTCTTATATTTCTTGTTTATACACACTCCACATTGTTACTGATGTCTTTTTATAATTTCACCTTATCTACAAATAGAACAATCATTCACTCCATTGCAATAGGGCCATGCCATATCATACTGTCTAAGATAACACCGGTATAAATTTTTACGTGATAAAAAAAGTGTCATCTAGTGATATCAATGATAAAGTGGAACCAACAACAACATGAGCCCAAACATGTCTGAGATCAAGAGCAGAGTGTCAGCCACCTATGGCGATTTAGTACCTAAAAAGGGAGCTACATCAATAGTATGGAAGTGGTTTGGATACAAGAAGTCAGACCTACTACAAAGCACAATACTTTGCAAAATATGCAAGAAAACTGTTACCGTTAAAGGTGGAAACACAACAAACCTGTTTCACCAGTTAGGCAAAAACACATTGTCAAGTTCAACCAGGCTATGAAGGCACGCGACGAGGAGATGCTAACAGCTGGTGATGTGCGGCCCAAAAGTAAACAAATCAAATCAACTGAGCATCGCTGGAGCACTCGCTAATTGCTCTCCATATGACAGGAAGAGCAAACGTTGGATGGAAATTACTGATACGGTTACATATTGCTTAGCCAAGGATATGATGCCAATCCAAATGGTGGAAAAGGAGGGCTTTAAGCAACTGGTTAAAAAGTTCAACCCAAGATACAACATCCCAGGTAGAAAATATTTTTCAAAAACATCCTTGAGTGTGATGTACGACGCATGCCGCGACAAACTAGCAGCTACACTATCGTCTGTGGAGTTTTTTGCCTCAACCACGGACATGTGTTTGAGCTGAACCGTGGAACCATATATCTATATGGTATATATGTATAGCCTGACCGTGCACTACATTGACAACGAATGGAAGTTACACAGCTCCTGCCTTGTGAAAGTTTCTTTCCTGAGGATCACCTGGGCGAAAATATTGCAAGTGGTTTAAGGGAGTGTCTTAACTTCTGGCATCTACATGAGGACAAACAGGTGTGTGTGACAACAGACAGCGGGGCCAATGTTGTTAAAGCCATTGCTCTCAATAACTGGACCAGACTGACACACTTTGGCCATCGTCTGCACAGTGGTATTAGTAAGTTTCCTTTACCATTAAAAAAAACCCCAAAACTTCCCAAAAAGTCAAGTAAGAACAAATCCAAAAATCATAATCCTCTCTTCTATAACCCCCCATCCCGATGCATATTCATAATAGCAGGCAGTCCCAAAACAATTACTGTCATGGATGATATTTAGGGAGAGGGTTTGTGTTTGTGTGTGTGTGTGTGTGTGTGTGTGTGTGTGTGTGTGTGTGTGTGTGTGTGTGTGTTTGTGTGTGTGTGTGTATGAGGGAGAGAGAGAGGGAGACTAACTATTTTCCTTTATCTTCAGAGAAAGATGTTAAGGACCCCAGGATTGACAGAGCAGTGGGAGTTGGAAAAAAGATTGTGGCTGCCTTTGCTCACAGCTGGAAGCGGCAGCGATGCTCAAGTGAAAATGGGCCTACCTTAGCACAAACTGGTCACAGAATCTCCCATGGCAAGATGTTGAGGTTCTTGATTCTGTGAGCAAGGCTCTAGGTCCTCTCCTTGAATTCACTGACGCATTCTCTGCTGAAGACTATGTCATCATGCATGAAACCTGTTCTTCACTTATTAGTGCCACGGGTGCTCAGCTCCGAGGCACTCCTCTACAGCTAGAATAGCTGAGAGGAGTTAATCTTCTGTTTCGTGTTTATTATTCTTCCGCCAAATTTCGGCGCGTAACTCGTCCCGCAGCTTTGAGAAAATATATATATATACACCAAAACGTGCGTCTTGATCCCGCAAGGGGTGCTATGACTTTTGGTCTTAAAATTCCAATTTTTCCCAAAGTTATTCCCAAAAAACTGGGAATAAATAATGCATTAGAAATGCATTGGAATTTTCTTTAGAAACCCACCTTTTTTCTACAAAATTGCACCTTTTTTCTGAGTCACCCAGCTCTCTCATACCTGCACGTAGAAATGTGATTCAAACTATAAAACGGAGGAAAACTGTTTTTACATAACATGTAAACTTTTCAAACTGTGAGCACTCAAAGGAGGAGTGCAAATCACTTTTTCTTCCAATTTAGAGTGAAAGCGTCAGTTGGCTAGAGTGCGTGAAGCAGTAAAAAATAACCTTTATTTTTATTTTTAACTCGAGCTTGCGGCCAAACCGTAAATAGGAGACAAATAATTCTTTCTGAAAATGTAGACATAGTTGTTGGGATTCATAAAATGTAACTTTGACAGGAAGGGTCTGCACAAAATTTAAACGGGGTGCCGAGTCCGGCAGCAATACCTGTCTCACTCTCATTGACACCTAATGTAATTGTCTTTTTTTTTTCAAAAGAATCTCTCTCTGTCTTCGCACTGAGCTTACGCACTCATTTTCAGGAATATCTGAATAAAATAGAGACTGTAGAAACTTCTGGCTTCAGTGTCTGGCACGGTCTTTTCAGTTTTTGAAAAGAAGTAACGGTTTTCTCATAATTTGCAGTTGTTTTGAAGCCATGTAGAAGCCAAATTCTGGGCAGATTTTCACATTGCCATGGCAACGGCAGCTCCTGACCTGCGTGCGCCTAGCAACCAGATAACCAACTCTCCAAGCTCTGCTAGCTTTACATTAGCCGCATGTTAGGTCTTAAATTACATTTAGTTAGGTCTTAAATATGTAAATCCATTTACTGCTTCCTTCGTTGCTTTTTGTTTTGTTTTGTTAAAAGAGTGAATGAAGTTGTGACAGAGAAGAGGAGAAGCTACTAGCCCTCTCTCGCTGTCACTTCTAGTCGCGTTGCTTTCCTCCCCAGTAATGTTAAATTTAGCACAGAAAAAAACATAATAGTGGTAATTTAAATAGCGGTTCATGGGATTTATTAACCCTCAGGGGTCCCTCTGTCCTTTTTTGGACATTTTCTTTACTTTTCTTTTTTGATTTGCTGATCATTTTGGCTGTGTTACAGCTGAAGGTATGGATTTCTGCAAGAAAGTGTCTTTTTTGACATATTTTTAAAATCTAATGTCAGTTACTGTTACAGGTCTATTATACACTGGTAACACGTTTTGTACCCTCTGGGGTTCCTCGCGTCCAAAAAAGGACACACAAAGAAAATGCTATAAAATCATCATATATCAATATTTCTTTCTGCTTTTTTTGCATAAATCTCTTAAACCACTTCAGTTCTGCTCAAACCTACCAAATGTTTATTAGTTTTCAGGATTTTAACCCTTTAAATGCCAGTTTGAAGACATGTTGCCTCTTGTTTTATTAAAAAAACCAACACAGAATATGAGATATTTCCCCACATAATACATGATGGAGGGATGTGACATTGTTTTATATCAGAGTCTTTTATATCAAGACATTTCTCAAAACCAGAATATGATCTGGGTGACTTTCGAACACTGGAAATAAATCATGTACTCATCCCGGCAGTAGCCCCCGTGGCACTCAAAATTTCCCTGGAATTTTCTAGTTCAGTAATACTATCCTACAGGCAAAGGAGAATGACACAGACCTCACAAAGACAATCAAGAAGTCAGTACTGGACTACATGAACAGTAAATACGGAGACACCGTGACGATGAATGATGAATCTGGTAACTCTAATTGACCCACGCTTCCACACTGAATACATGAGCAAAAGTGAGAGCAAAGCTATCCAAGCCAGAGCAGTTCATGAAGTGGAATACCTTCTATCAGAGCAGAGTCGCACAGCTGTATCTGAACCCCCCTCTTGAAACAGCACAAGACACCCAACCGAAGAAGACCCTTGGAAGCTTTTTCAAGGGCACAGGGGTGTCTGACAGAGAGAAATCACAGCTACTTGAAATGTCCACCAGCAGACAGCGAGAGTATTCCTCTCAAGTGGTGGAAAACGCATGGGGTGAACTTTCCTCGGATCAGCCGTTTAGCCAAGAAATACCTATGCATCCCTGCTACCAGCGCTGCCCCTGAAAGGCTGTTCAGCACTGGAGGGAATGTAGTAACATGTCAAAGATCAGCTCTTAAGCCAACATCAGTGAATATGCTGGTGTTCTTGACAAAGAATCTAAAGCTCTGACTGTGATGTGTTGCTGAATGGCTAATTAACTCTTATTTGTACAGTTCCAGCACTGACATTCTAAATAACCTCATTTCATGGTACATCCATTTTATGTTTACACAAGAAATTAGAGGCAATGCAACAGTTCCAGCACTGATATTCTACCTCATTTGATGGTAATGGAAAAGAAAAGATGCAAGGCAACTGTTATTTAAGTTTTGACAGCAATATTTTATTTTTATAAGCAGTGAGTGTTTAGATTTTGACTGATGGTTTGTTTGGATTGCTGCTGTTAGTTTACATTTGTACTTAAAATTTGAGGTCAATTTTACTGGGTGACAATATTGTGCAGGCTCCTGAAGAGTTACAAGCTTAAGTTACTTTAGTTATTGTTATTGTAAAACTAAAGTGTTAAGCAGTTATGTTATACTTTTACTTAAGATTTCCAGGGAAAATACTACCTTGAATCTCCACCTTTTGGCAATAGATTCACACTTCGAATTAGGTTTCATCAATGACAGTAGCTCATTGGAAAAGAAGGATGGAAAATAATAATTCATTTTGTTTGCACTTATAAATGCTGCTGCCTGCAGCCCACCCCTACATTGCACATGTCATGCACACCACACTCTTGTAGATGACTCAAACGTTTTCCTGAAAACTCACATTTGAATGTCTTTCATCTGGGATGTGAAAACACAAGAATGTAACAGTCAGAGAAAGTAATGCCAGGAATATGGCAAAACCTTTAACGTTCAGTGGTCTGGCTAGTTTTGGCTGCATGGCACACGGTCTGCAGCTGGCTGTCCAAGACGGCATTCTGAGCCAGTGCAGCATCTCAGATGTAGAGGTAACAGGGTTAGGGTTAGGGCTAATAACCCTAAGGTAAGGGTAATGAACTGGAAACCAAGAAGGCACAAACCACAACCAGCAAGACTTCGGTCCATAACCACATCCTTTGAGAAAGGGAAACAATTCTCCATGGACAGTGTTAAAGCTAAAGTGATCAATAATAAGGTGATGAATTCATTGCATTAGATGACCATTTCTCCGTTGTGGAGGATGTAGGGTTTGGAAACCTGACGTAGTATATGGAACTCTGCTACATACTGCCCAATCGTCGTCATTTTGCTGACATCTGTCTCACTTAAATGTACAACCTTGTGGCCACAGTAAAAAAAAAAAAAAAAAAACTGTACTTTCTCTTTCACTCCTTTATTGAAAAATATGAATAAAAAAACAAAAAAGAAAGAAAGGTGGCATGTAGCCTTCAAGAATTTAAAATAAACATTACTGTGCTAAAATATACAGTCAGTCAACTTTTTTATTGCAGAGCATTTTAATACTCTGAGACATAAAAATAAGGACATATAATAGATATAACAATAAAATGAAAAATTTTGACACTGCAAAAAAGAACAGTGGCATGTAGCCTTCAAGTATTTAAAGTAAACAATACTTTGCTAAAATATAAGCAGTTTTATCGCACAGCATTTCAACTGTGGTTTGGAAAGTGCGCACCGTTTACAAACAGGCTTTTGCGGGTCCATAATCGACCCCTCATCATCCGCCTCGAAAGCAAAATATTTCCAAACACGACTCTTCTGGCTTTTTCTTTCAACGAGCCGAGGTGCTGCAGCTAGACCAAGTTGTGGCCTGAACTTGTCGCCATCTTCCATTTGTTATTGCAGTTAGACTGCAGCCTAGTAGTGGACGTTCCTCATCCTCCCTTGGGCAGAGGCTGAGCATGTGCCGGAGAAACTGTGCTTAAACATGTTCAGAGTCACTCATATGTTGCCAGTGACGCAGTAATTAGAGTTAATGTTCTTTTACACATGTTTTTGGTAGATGTTGTCACTGACATGCTGTCACTTTTGAGGTAAGACACTCTACCATGACATAAGTTGCTCATACAGGTAATGACATTCTGCTTGAGCACAATGAGACCTGATGCATGAGCGGGTGTGACGAGCACTCATTCAACTGCCTCCCTCAATGGGATGTCTCTTACGTTACTTCCTAAGAGGGTGACTACCAATCTCGTCAAGTGTTGGTAATTTCGGTACCTTCGATACCATGAAAAAACTATCACCACTAATAATCACCAGAGCTCGGCAAAAGAAAACAGGAGTCAAACAACTTATCCCCGCTGTTTTCAAGAAGCCTCTAGATATAAAAGCAGACCGGACCAAAGAAATTACTGAAGCTATTGGCATACACATTTCAACAACTACACGCCCATATGCAGTAGTAGATTAAACTAGAAAATTCAATGCTGCTTGGTGCATGTACTTCACTCCTCACGTTTCAATCTGTACAAAGGACTGTACTTTTAGTTTCAAACATGTCGTGGAAACTCATCCTGACACGGACCTCAGTCACTGCAAGTGTGCCTCAAAAAGGGACACTTGCTGTCACTTGCTGTCACGACTGGCCAAAATAACCTCCACATTTTTGGCTCTAGAAACACCAAAGCCAGATATGCAGTGCATGAAGGTCTTGTGCCAGTCATGGTCCACTCATGGTTCTGACAGGAGTTACTGTTTTTTCACAAATAGTCGTTTGAGAGGCTAGCCGAGCCAAAATCACACCCAGATCTGTCTTCCAGCTAGACACAGGTGTTCGAACCAGCTCATTAAGAGGCTCTTTGATCTCTGTGATTTTTACCAACACAGACACACACACAGGCAGAACGTTGTTTATGAATTAATACTCATAGAGAGAGATTACAGTTCAGACTGGAGAGTACAACAGTAAATACAGCAGCAGACATATTAAATTTACTTTGCGCTTCGAGCTACAGGAACTGTTTAACCATCATAGTAGCTCTCCCATAGACTGCAATACAAATTCAGAAGCTGATAGCAAACAGCAGGTCTCAGGTCTAATCAGGTGCTACTAACACAGTGTCTGGGCAGAAATGGACAAAGCTGATTCTTATTGGCTAATTGGACTCATTAACTCTTACCCCTTTTAGCATGTATAAGGCGAATCAGCACTGTGTATGTGTGTGTGTGTGTGATTGTGCTTGTATACAGTGTGGTGGTTTTTGAGGAAGTGATGGGAGTACCCTCCACTTCTCCCATTGCAATACAAATTCAGGAGCAGGTGTTACTGGGCAGGAATGGGTAAAGCTGATTTTGATTCAATTTTGGTTAAAAACCATTATTGTGAGGTCATTTTGGCCAGGTCAGTGTCAGGATAAGTCTCTACGACATGAATGAAACTGAGAGTAACGTCCTTTGTACAGATTGAAACGTGAGGAGTGAAGTACGCACATCAAACAGCAGGCACATTCAAAATTTCTCCAGGAATTTTCTAGTGGTAACATTTTATTCTATATAAAAAAGAAATGAATGATAGCCCTATTAATGTTTGTCTGTATTAATTATTCATATTTAATATTTTATTTCAAGATTTATTACTTTTCTAATCATGTTTACATTTACATTTAATTGTGTTTATTTTATTTTTCACTGTGATAGAGTGATGGGCTGAAAGACTTTAAAACAGTTCAGTTATTTTTTAATCATGAAGATTTCTTTGCTTCCCTGGAACAAAGCAAACAAACAATAAACATTGGTATTGGCATCTGCCATCAGCTATTGACCAAATTGTTATTTTAAACATCGGTTCCATCGGTACTGCCCCACAATTTCACAATTGGTGCATCGCTAATCATGGTTGTCATAAGACTGTACCACAATGAAAAGTGTCTCTCCTACCAGGCTGCTGACAGGGCTGTCAGCCAGACCTGGAGCTGAGAGTAGTGGGGTGGGGTGACTTGGTTTGAAAGATTTACAGCCTGCCACACTGCTGCTCCGTCACTGCTATGTAATGTGAGGCAGCTAAGAAAAAAAAAAAAAAAAAGAAAATGCAGTGGGTCGACTCTCAAAATGCAAGTTGACTTGGGGTCTTCTCATCTGCATCTACTCATGGACTTTTAGGGGACTATCCTAGATCCTAGCTTGCGTGTGTGTTGTGCTATGTGAACAGGAATAATATGTAACCTAAAGGGGTATATCATTTCTCCCCATGACTGGCGACTTAGTACAGATGCGTAGAAAGACGGCTATTTGTTTACTACATTACCAAATGACTAAATCTAATGAAGCTGTCGTAAATTTGGACAGCATGATGTGTATTTTTCAGTCCATGTATGTGTGTTCAAAGTTGTGTACAGACGTGCTGGTCCCAGAGGAAGGGACCATCTTTAGCACTTGTACACTGTGCGAAGGAAACATTCCATGCACAAAGAATCTTGGGGGCAAATGGGAGTTATTGTGCAGCAAGAGTGGGTGATGCCAAACAAGGCATGAAGACTGCAGACTTCCTCCCTTTACACAATCAGATCCTTACTTTTCTTAGCCTACAGCCATGGAACTGAAGCCCAGTCAAGCATCAGATGAGAGGGCGCTCTCCTGTCACACCCAGCCAGCACATGGTGATCAAAAACTGATTTCTTATATACCTGCAACTGAACTGTGCACTCTTATACATAAAGATACTATAGTAGGGGTGGAATGGTTCACAAAACCTTGGGTTCGGTTCGTATCACAGTTTTGGTTTTTTTTTGCAATTTTTAACACTCCAGAAATACCATACATAAGCATAAGATATATAGCCTAATAATCAACCATTTACAGTTTAAAAAAAATCTGTTATTCTCGAGGACATGTCATGTAGTCATGCAAAAACTGAAAGAATTATAGCCGCAAGCCGCAATTTGCGGGTTCTGACTGTTTTGCGCTCCACTGAGAGAAGCAGCCGTATTTCAGCTACTTAATGCTTCTACACACCTACTCGCCATAACAACCTGGAGATATCCAACAAGTTCTAAGATGATCGGACAAATGGTTAACAATTTGTGGCCAATATTAGCTAAGCTGTGCCATTGGCAAAGACATTTTGGTCGATGGTGGCCACATTTTTTGACCAATCTAGCTCATTTGTAATAGAAATGTGCCTCTCAGTCACCCAAGGTTATATACAAAGTTTGGTATTCAGGGTTTTTCCTGCATAAAGAATTTGCGAGGCGGCTGCCTCCGTCAAATTTCGTGCCGCCTCCGCCTCCCAACAAAATTCTAGTAGACCTACTTGTTTTCTTGGTACTCTGTGGATTTGACATTTGTAACTGCAATTGCGGTTGTACGCCACTACAGCAATGTAGTGGAGCTGTATCATAATCTGTGCATCAGGCAGAGCCATCCAAAATTGCCAAAGAAGTAGTATATGAACGTGCTGGATTTTCTGCCTGCAGAAGGAGGCGGCGACCTGATTTTGCAGCTCTTCAAACAAGTGAATAGTAGCTCTTTTACATCCAGCCACACCCAGCTTTGTGAAAAGTTTCTCCAATGTATGTTTTTTTTTGCAGAAATGTCTAAAATCACAGATTATTTTAAAAAGAGTTTGCAAGGAGGAGAATCAGGTGACAGGTGAAACAGTGCAGAATGCAGACATCATTAATTCATGTTACTGACGAGATACGGTTAATCTGTCAGGACTGAAAATAGGCATAGTTCTCAGCCACAAGTGGAAGGTACAAGTGGAGGAGAGGATCAGAGCGTGTGTACCAAGTCTTTAGGAGTGTATTAACAAGTGTATTAAAGCCGACGTTTTCATGATTTTAACTATTAACTACTACTAATTTTTATTCATCTTCAGATATGCTCTCAAAAGCATAGAGTGAGTGGCTTTGACCTGCAGTGGCTGGAGAGATAATGAAAATATAAATATTGCTGACCCCCCCCCCCGTTGTACCCGTTAGTACCACCCCCGTCTAATTTTCTGCCAGGAAAAACTCTGGTATTGATAAAGTAAAAATTAGAAAACTTTTGAACCCTAATAATAAAGCGGAGCAAAAACAAAAGGGTTCTACCACTTCAGGGTGAGAACCTTAATGAGGCAGTTTGACAAAACTGAGCTTTTCATCTCCCACCCCAAAGTAATGTAATGGGCAGTCACAGTTAGGAAACTTTCAGTGGCCCTGGAGGTCCATCCATCCTTGACAACAAGTAATCGGTATTGGCCCTGAAAAAAACCATATCAGTCAATCCCTAAAAATAATGCTGGCAAAGTGTGTAGCAGGTTTTAGACAGAGCACCATTGTTCTACAAAATAATTACACTTTCAGAAAAGCAAAAAAATATGAATGAATGTGTGCAAGAATTCTTAGTTTTTTGCCCTATGAGTAGGTCATGTACAGGCTAAAATAGCACAGAAATTTAACTAATAACTACCTACTACTACTGATGGCAGCACAATATGGACAAAATTTCATACCTTGATATTTATGCCAAATGTTTCGATAGCGATACGATCTAAAGCCTTTTTTCCCTGAAAAATAGGTTTAAAAAAATGAAGGTTGATTTATATTTCAGCACTAGAAAATAACGTGTTCATTCATTAGAACAGATATTCCTCTCCAAGTTCTTCTCCAGAAATGTTTGTAAAAACTATGTTAAATCCCTCGGCTATGGTTAATATTTTGTTTAAGATGGTTTTCACACCCAAAAAAAGAAAATCATAAACTAGGCTGTAAGCACATTTATGCTTACTTACTCATTGAAAAGATCTGGATCAGGCTTTATGCCACGCCCACCACGAGTGCTTGTGCTCAGTTGACAGGTGAAACAGTGCATATAAATACATGATTAGTGGAGAAAACATTGGAGAGACTCAGCCACATGTTTGAGCCTCAGTCAGACCCAGAATCAGATGAGGAATTTGTTGTGCACCAAAATCGGCAACTAGCAGACGTATCAGAATGGTTAGCGTAATTAGCATCATGTATTTGTTTACGTTGCTTGTTAGCTTGTGACCGTCAGTTGCTGATGCAAACTCTTACTCTCTGTACTGACAAGGTTTCAGGTTTATTTTGCCAGCTCCTTGTTTCTGCAAGTTGAAGGGATTGCTTCCTTAGTTATATGACGTATGAAACCCTGGCTTTCTGAATCTATTTTTATGAGACTGTCAATGGCTTGTTACAGTTCCAAGGTGGAAATGTGCAGCCATGGCTTAGACTGCTTATTCCACTCATGATATGTCTTGTCTCATTGGAGGGGGTCTTTAATGTTGCTAGGCTAGTGAGTGTATTCAAGTCTGTATATAGTGGTTCTTTAAAGTGTTAGCCTTAGTTTAAAGTTTAAAGTTTAAGCCTTAAAAAAAACTGCAAGTTACCTGCAAGTAAACCTGGGGTAATCTTGGAGTTTCGCATGTAATGTGTTTTGCTGAGGAAATAAACTGACAGGTGAATATCACCACAGTGACATCTTTACTGCAGAAATAAGGCACTGAAAAAATCTGTCAAACAGAAAAGAATTACATCTGTCGCAGATGATGAGCTCAAAAAGACTATAGTCTGAAAAAAGTTATTGCCCGGGAAAATTGTTAATTATGCGAGAGGAATGGACCTGCTACAGCAATTCAGTCAACTGACTGGTGGCCACAGGGAAAGAGATTTTGGGGCGCTCAGTTGGAAACCTAGATATGGTGGTTGAAAACCTCACCGGCGACATCTGTTGGGTGAAACGCTTAGGGGTCTGAATTCTTTCTAAATGCACTGTATGTCTCCAGCCACCAGGCCTCACAACCTTTAGGGCGGAAACCCTGAAATCTTGATTGAATTGAAGTTTTCTATCTGTCATTTTGAAAATGCATTTTTTCTGTTAAAAGGAGACAGTCATCAAAAAAACCTGTGATAACATCCAGGGAGTTAAAATATTTGTGATCTCTAAAGACAAAGAAGGAACTGACCTCACGCAGTATTAGCCTAACTGGCTTAAAGTGGAGGAACTGACCTCACGCAGTACTAGCCTAACTGGCTTAAAGTGGAGTAATACACTTTACCATTCATTCAGCTAACTTTGGGTTCAGGGCCAAAGTGGCCTGGCTTGTCACATTACATGAGTGACAAGACGACTTCTGAAACAAGTCTGAGTTTGTAAAATTATGAAATTCTTATTTGCATCCTGGGGTAAGAAGGTTTAAGAATTAATGCAGTTGACAGTTTTATCTCTGGATAATTTAATGGGAGATGACTCGTGTGCTTGACAGAAGAAGAAGAGCATTACGGATGGAGCTAAAGCAGCAGGACAGGACAGGACGCCAACGGGCACCAGGGTTGAGCTGCTCAGGGCGACTTTCCTTCTCTAAGTGGCAGCATTAAAATATTTAAGAAGCCTGTCCAGATAACATGCTGCCACACAGCATGATGCCTCACCCATACCACACACACACACACACACACTTCATGGTGACAGGTCAGTGCCAAGAGGCACCAAGCATCCAGCAGACCAATGGCTGATGATCTATTTCATGCTGACTGGCGTCAGGCATACTAAAACATTTTTCTCTGTCGTGTGGGGCCATGTCACTGAAGGGCAATACATCACACTGTATTCCTGTCTTTTGTGCCTTAACAAGACCAGTGCACACAAATGCATCAGTTTAGCTGATGGACAGAGAAAAAGGAGTGTGAATCAATCATTCATACAATCATACATACAGATAACTTTAAGTCTACAGAAGCAATACAACAGCAATTTCAAAGCACTTTCCTTGAATATCAGCTTCTCTACCTTCAGGATGGTCTTGATGTCATCCTTTGTGCAGTTGTTCAGCTTGGTGACTCTGTACTCCAGCCATTGCTGCACCACAGCCCTGTTCTCTGCAGAGTTACCCAACAGCTCCAAGCGCTTGGCCTCCTTCACCAGGTGACAAGCGAGTGTCACCAGTCCCACCAGGGGAGGACCATTATTATTCTGTAACACAGGTACCTGCATGGAGAGGAGAGACAGGGAGAACGCAGTGAGATGGAAAGAGAAGAAAAAGAAGAGAGAAAAAAAAGAATTTAACTTGTTCAAGTGATCAGTGAATGCTGATAACTTTGCACATTCATGAATAAGTGGAGAGTCTCATGCACATTGATTAGCAGCATTTCACTTGATCAAACAGATTAAGTCATATTGTGTATGTTCGTTAACATCCAGATGAATGGGCTCATTATGGCTATGCGAGAATAATGGCTGTGTTAACTTTCAGTACAGCAGCCTTGAAGATTTTGAAGCAATACATTTTTAGTTATACTCTTCTCCCTCCTTCAGTCATCAGTTCCTCAGGAGCAAACCTTACACCTCCGCACAGATAATCTGTAATAGACAGCTCACTTCATCCCTCAGTTTACCTCTATTCACTCCACCTTTCACTTTATTTCTGTTAACGGGCATGCGCAAAGCATGGAGCTATTTCCATTGTGCTAACGTGTGCAATAAATCAGCTGACATCGCGTGTAGCTGCCTGGATTTACTCTGAATATCATCCTAACTAATGCATAAAACCACTGGGTATCAACTGATGACACGAGGTAGATATACCAATAGAACTACCTGTATTTCCAACACGCATTACTAGCTTGTTAGCATTACCATGCTTGCTAGCGTTATACAGCTTACAAACTTCCTTTCTAATAAAACAGAGGTTTAAAGCCAGCAGTGGACGCCACAAAAATGTCATATCACCTTTTTATCCCCTTGAGTACTGTACTTGTTCGGCTTTTTAAGTCCTAAATATTTCTCCAGCGATGATAGCTCCCGTAACGCCATGTTTGTCACTATCGGTGGGGCAGTGAGTGCAGTGTGGGTGAAATCTGATTGGGTAAAATTGACTACTCCCGCCCACCAAAGTTTTACTGACTGTAGACTCAACCAATGAAAATATAGAATTTGAGTCTTTCATTACGTTGCATTAGTGAATGAGCCTCCATGCACCATGGAAGAAGGTGAAGTTGTGCCAGAAATATTATTCTGTTTCTACATTAGGGAATGAGCCATCATAAATAAAGTAAAACGTTCAACAGTGGTGCGAGTTTACCATCAAAGATGGATATGCAGACCTGGGAGCTCACAGTAACATGCCTGATTTCACAGAACTTCTCCATGGGGATTTGTGGTTAAATGGAATCAAAGTTTCAAATTCAATTTTCAAAGTTCAAAAGTTTCAAATTTACTACCCTGTGTGTCTGTCTCTGCTCTGCGGTGTGTCCAGGCTTTGACATTGTGTGTGTTGTGTCTGTTTGGATTTTTTTTCCCCTGGGCTTGCCAACTACTTGTTAGTTTAACACACGCTAACACACTAGTTGTGTGTGTTACTATGTACTTGTTAATGTATGTGTGACAGATGGGCTGAAGTGTCACTACAAGCATTCTTTCCATCCCCAGGGGTTCATCTTTGTAACAGCTCACCTGGATGACAAGGCTTGAGGTGGTATTGGCAACTGCAGAAATACAAATTCATATTTAGGGTTCTTGTTTTTGCTCAGGTTTATTATTATTATTATTTGTCTTCTGCCGCAGCTCAAATTGACTTGAGCTGGAATGAGCTAATAACACAAAACTTGGCCAAATAACTGGAAATGATGTGGCTACTGGCCAAAGAAGTGTGAGCGCAATCGGCCATATGGTGGCGCTGTAATTAAGGCTCAAAAAAGTCATTTTCAAAAGGCCATGCCCCTCACACCATTTGTCTGATTGACTTGAAATTTGACACACAAGTCCATCTTAATGTGCTCTACAAAAAAGCCTCTTGGACCATTGAGGTGTGCCTGAATAAATTTTTTACTAACTTGTATAATTTGAAAAACAGTAAAATGAATAGAATTTTGTCAATTTTGAGAATAGAAACACCAAATTTGGTAGACCACCTTAGGAAATGAATATACAAATTTGGATTATAAATGAGCAAGATTGGTAAAAAAAACATGGCTGCAATTATCAAAAATAAAAGGCAGGGCTTAGTTAACATTGGCTATAGTTCATTAACCATTGGTCCAATCATCATGAGACTTGGTCCATATTTTCGCAACAGGACAGGGAGTAGGCCTACCAAAGCATTTTGAGCCTGACCTCTAGGGGGCACCATAAATGCCAAAAATACATTCCCTCAAAATCTGGTGAACAGATTTTCACCAAAATTTGACCTGCAGTGGCTGGCAATATCCCATTATTCTTGATAATGATGTCCCCACACTGCTAGACATGATACAACAATCAAAAGATAATCAAGTTACCGCTGAGGGACAGAGGGTGTTGTTGAGGCGCCAGGTCTGGAGGTCAAGCAGTAGCAGCAGCAGCAGCAAGGTCCCCATTATGCAGTTACAGCATGTGACATGGTCACAACTAGGATGCAGAAGGACAGAAATCCTCTTGAAGTGTTACCTTTTTACCATACTTAATTGGAGCCAGGTCCAGTCAAGCAACCAAAGTCAAGAGTGCAGAGGAGGAGGGAAAAGGTTTTGGTTATAGCAAAGGCTCGGTGTCCTTGTTCTCTGTATCCAGTAATCTGACTGAGTTTATTAAACCAAAGCGATGACAACCCAGATTTGAGTCCAGGAGGCAGAGTAGAGTACACACTTCTCTGCGCTTCTCTTGGAGCAGCCACCTGCCATTATCCCCATAGAAAGTGTGTCTGTCCCCTGCCCCATCTAAATTTATTAAATCAAAAATAAACAGAAGAGGAGTAATACATAAAAACTTCATAAGAATTAATACAACTACTTTAACAGATCCAATAAACAAGAAAATTAAATGTGGATTATTAAATATCAGATCACTCTCTTCTAAATCCCTATTGTTCAATGATCTGATAACTGATATTCACATTGATCTACTTTGTCTGACTGAAACCTGGCAATATGTTAGTCTGAATGAATCAACACCCCCAGCTCATATTAATTTTCACTTTCCTCGAAGCATAGGCCAAGGATGAGGGGTCGCAGTGATTTTTAACTCCAGCTTATTGATCAACCCTAAACCTAAACTTAGTCATAACTCATTTGAAAGCCTTATTCTTAGTCTTTCTCATCCAGGCTGGAACACACAGAAAACAGTCCTTCTACCTACTGTACATCATCCAGAGTTCTTATCTGTTCTCAGTTCTCAGACTTTTTATCTGACTTAGTTCTTATTACAGATAAAGTCATTATAGTAGGTGATTTAATAATTCATATAAATGTTCACAGTGACAACCTCAGCCACACATTTAATTCACTATTAGACTCAATTGGCTTTTCTCAACATGTAAATGAATCCACTCACTATTTTAATCACACCTTGGATCTTGCTCTGACATATTGCATAGAAAATTGAACATTTTACAATATTTCTCCAATACCCTCTTTTATCTAACCATTTTCTATTAAAATTTTAGTTCGCATTAATAGATATTACTGCATTTGGGATAAATGCCATTACAGCAGGTGTCTATCTGACAATACTGTAATCAAATTTAAAGAAAAATCCCTCCTCTTCCATGTGTCAATACAAAGGAGGACAGCTATCTCAACGTTAGTTGCATGAGTTGATCATCTTGTTGATAGTAACCTAGAGAAGCCTCATTGCATATAACACTAGACACTGTGGCTTCTCTGAGAAAGAAGGTAGTGAGTCAGAGGAGGCTAGGTCCATGGTATAACTCAGAAACCCATGCTCTAAAGCAGGTTTCAAGAAAGCTAGAAAGGAAGTGGTGCTTCATTAATCTGGAAGAATTTCAAAAGGTCTGGAAAGATAGCCCATTAATATTCAAAAAAAGCTTCCGTAAAGCCAGAACTTCCTATTATTCATCATAATAGAAGAAAACAAGAATCATTTGTTATGTCTAGACTGGACTACTGCAATTATTTACTATCAGGATTTCCCAGTAACTCAGTGGAAAGCCTCCAGCTGATTCTAAATGCTGGAGCATGAGTACTGACAGGAACTAGGAAAAGAGATAACATCACTCCTGTGTTGGCTTCTCTGCATTGGCTTCCTGTAAAATTCAGAATAGAATTCAAAATCCTCCTCCTCACCAACAAAGCCATTGGTGGTCAGGCACCTTCGTATCTTAAAGAGCTTATAGTTCCCTATTATCCTAACAGAACACTCTGCTCTCAAAATGCAGGTCGACTTGTGGTTCCTAGGCTAGAATGTGTAAAACTAGAATGGGAGGTAGAGCCTTCAGCTATCAGGCTCCTCTCCTGTCGAACCAGCCCCAGTCTGGGCTTGGGAGGCAGACACTCTCTCTACATTTGTTTGGACAGGAACATACACCCAGGTGAAGGATTTTTACAGTTACAGGATAGTTACATATTACAGTTTGCAGTGGCCTACTTGGATGATATTGTCATCTTCAGCCAGACTTGGGAGAAGGAGTGCCTGGCCATGAAGTGGACCATTGTCACTGGATACTTCAGCCCTATGACTTAACAATCCAGTACCAACCATGCAAGGAAAGCCAGCCTGATGGCAGACTGTTTCTCCGGGTACATGAGAATTGAGGTACTGTACTCTGGGGAAAGGGGGGAGGAAATGTAACGATGAGGCGCCACTATCACACCTCAATAGTAAATATTACTATTATTAGTATTTAGCCAGGAGGCTAAAGAAACTAACTGCACTAACTGCTGTGAGATCCCGGTGCTGTCCAGCTCTTCATACCTGACACTCTGTCTTGGATGGCTGTCATTGTAATGGTTACTGGCTCTTGTTCTGGGAGATTGCTGTAGTCTGCTTTTAGATCCACTAGCCATTGAGCATTGGTGTTATGTGATGCCATATGTTCTTCCAGTATTATTCAGTCTCAGCCCTGGGCGGATCTGTTCTTGTGTTATTACCTTGCCATTGAGAGTACACTTTGAATGGTTTGGTGGAGAACATCCTATTTATTTTCTGGCTTCTGCTTCTCCTGTGTATCTCTTCAGTCGGTTAGCCAGAGCTGCGACCCTTTGCTTGGTCTCCAGTGCCTCAGGTATGGACATTTTGTTGCACTTCTTAGGTATCTTCTTCCCAACACCTTTCTGTAGCTCTGAGAGTTGACTAACTTCTCTCTGTGTCACCTTGATCTTCACCTCCAGCTTCATCCATGGGGGATAATGCTCTTGTTGGCTTATGCTGTTCATCTTGTAGCCAAGCATCTCTAGGATCACTGTGTAGGTCAACTGATTGGTCCCAGTTATGGTCCCAGTAGGCATGGTTTGTAGTAATGCATTCACATCCTCTAGCAGAACTTTCAGAGAATACTTTGTTACTCAGTCTTGGTAGTTGGCTGCAAGGGTGCCGGGTGTCTGTCTTAATCATGATCTTCAATCTCAGGTCAGTTGCCCTTGTGTTAATGGTATCTCTGTAGTAAGGGCTTGTTGGGGCTTAGCACCCAATCTCGGAGTGTGAGGATGATGATGATGATATCTCCCCTCTGACCTGTTGTCCATGATACTGTGCTTGATTAAATGTATGTACTCAGTTACTTTTCAGCACTAGATACAGGGGCAGAAATAAACAAGAATCTAAAATCTGCTTTAGGGTGGAGTCATCAACTACTAAGTTGGAGGAAATAATTTTCATTCTTAATAGTAACATACAATAAGGGCTGCCAGTATATATGAATTGTATTAATGACCCTTACCAGACATCTGCCTATTCTGGGTATTTTTCAATATAAGGGGGACAGTCATGAAATTCAATGTAACTTTTTTAGGCCGAAGAATACAGCTTGCAATTATGAGAAAGCCACAAAATTTTCTATCCAGCTGTCATTACCACCAAAATACTCCATGGTCCTACAGTGTTCCGGATTACTCTGAGCCTTTCCAGTGCTGTCATACTTTGAGCTACAGTGTGACATACTTTTACAAAGCATCAAATTTCACATACCAATGCATCTTTGAATATCTATCCCACAGAATATGATACTATAATCATACCTGGGTCAGTCTAACACAGCAGTTTAAATTTGAATATCCGGGGCCTCTTGATTCTCATACAGGCAGCAGTTGCTTTTCATGTTTACAACTTTAATTGATGTTTATTGCCTTGCACATCTACTGTATTCATAATTCCTTTTAATTGCATGCACTTAATATAAAAGAGCAGATGATATTTTTAAACCCACTTTGTTGAGAAAAAGCTGTCCCAGAAAACAAATTAATTATAAGAATGAATACACAGACTATCACAAATGATTAGATCCCACAAAACAAGGTAAAGCTAATTTTCTGTATTTTTTTCATCTAACCTTCCATATTTGCTATTTGTTTATAGGCACTAGCATGTCATAAGCTTTTACCCTAGTAGGCCTTCTATAAATGCATGCCTGCAGCGTTAAAGAGTGTCTCCTTTAACTAAATGCCTTGAAGCTGCCACATCCTGTCTGTACTCAGGCGGGCTGAGGACAACGATCCCCAGTGCCCAGGACTAACTGTAGCCTGTGGGAGTTTTCTCATGCCGTTTGTGATACACAATCTGGGGTCACATTAGTAAGGAAATCTACAGTGGGGGTCACTGACAGTGCCGTGGGGCTTCCAAAGGCAGGCACAGCCATAAACACAGCTTCAGTCCTGGTAGATATAGTCCCCTCTGCTTAGTCTGTAGCTTACAATATGCTGTTACACTGATTTGTCTAGCTGGGATGCAGAGTCACAGCCCCGCCTGTCTCCTTTGCTACCTTTCATGACCTGTGAAAGCTGACTGAGTACTGTATTTAAACCACGCAGATGCTTGCAGAAGGAGACAGGGAGGATTTGTTGTGAGTAGTTGACATGAACGCTGTCAGCACAGATTGGTGAAATTGCATATTGGTGCTAGGTCAGATCCCCAGTGTGGAGTGAACAAGGAGAAAGGGGCCAGGCGGCTGGGTGACAGTTTGGAAAAATGCTGGGAGTTGTGAGATGATGACAGACAGATGTATGTGGGTTGGAGTGCTGCATGTACCTTCAGCATCTGTCAGGTTTCATTTTTGATTTTATCTTGTCCGAAGAGGTTGATGAACGGTTAACTTTTTGAAAAGATATGAAAAAAATTTTTGGTAAATGGATCCTAATTTGTGCAGTGCAGTGAGTGTGCTTTAAGTCAAATAATGATACTGTAAAATTCTCAGAATTAGTGTCTGTAATTGTTATAAAAACTGCCATAAAATATAAAATCTTTTGGAGGCTGATTCAAAAACAGCCAAGGATGTAAAAGTCAACCAAATCATCCACAAAATAATTTCTGGAAGTAATTTTTAGTTTAAATTTAGGCGGCTTGTATCCAATTGTGTGATCTAGAAAATGAAAAAAAAGAAAAAGAAAAGAAAACAGCAAATCTGCAAATCCGTTATGAAAAAATAGTTGCTATTTACTTTTTATTGATTGATGAATCAATGACTGGTTCAACTTTATTTTAAATGCTTCTGTTTTGAAACTTAATCTCAGGAAAAAAAAAGAACTCAAACACATCTCCACAACATGTTTCTCATTCATTTCCAAGTTGGAGCCACCATATAGTGAGTCACTTTCAGCTAGTGTGGTTTATGACTAGTGGTAGTCCACACAGTGTGTCTTTTGGCTCCGGAGCTGCTGGCTCTTGTAGTGGAGGATAGTAAGAGGATGCCAGAAATGTCACATCTCGAGGTGTGGCCTTCATGATGACAATAGCGATGGGATTATAGGACCTACTCTGCTGGTCCAAGCAGAAACAGACATCCAAAGGCTAAAAACAACAAGCTAGTCTCCTACTCCATCACACACACACACACACACACACACACACACACACACATGCACACACACACACATGCACACACACACACTCACACACACACTCACATGCAAATGAGTGTAAGACAGAATTTCTTTACAAGGGGGATGGGTGGAGGGTTGGATGAGCTGGTGACAGGGGTGATGACATTGACATTGTGGTATTTTATGTCTTTCCCCTAACATCTATACACGTGATTAGCATTGGAGGGCAAGTAAGAGTGTATGTGTGCTTGCATCTCTGGCTGATCAGAAGAGGCCCTGGAGACAAACGAATGAGTAATAAAGGCAATTTCTCCATTTCCTCCTCCTCTGCTTACATGCCAACCCACTAGGCTGTGGGACATATTGGGAGACACAGTACCAGCTCACCACAAACCATATTCCTGCTTCCCATCCAGCAGAAGTCACTTAGGACCATTAATTACCGCCCTGAATTTCCTCCTCTTTATCCGTAGTTATCCGTGTCCCCCTCAGATAAACAACCTCAGTGGGAGGATCTTGATTATTATAGTTTCTGAAAAGTCAGATTGTCTTTATTGAAGTTGCCCACTGGCCTTCCAGGTTTCTCTCCATCTCTCTCTAAGCATTCTCTATCTCACTCTCTTTTTCGGTGTCTCTTATTCATGATTCAGGCGAAATCTTGGGGGAAACTGTTATGCTGTGGCCGGGAGGATGATGAGGGAGACTCCTATTTTGTTGAAGGTTTGAACTCACGCAACTCATGTGAAGTTAAAGCATGCAGACACATGCACAAACACACATGCTAAACTCTGGCTGTAGGCTGCGCACAGACTTTGTTGTTCACCAGCAGGGGGCACTGTGGGTCTTTCAAAAATCACAAAGTCCATCTGTGCTCACAGTCCATGTAAACACAGTCCTTGTAAAAATTAACTTTTGAAATCTGAAATAAGAAAGTGATTATTAAAAAGAGACTGAATCATGGGGAACTTACAGGAGCACTGAAATCACTGAAAGTGTATCTTGTAAATTAATGAAACCAATATGTTAAGTCTTTCTTTGAGAAGAGAATTAACCACTTTTACTGTCTTTCAAGAGCATTATAATTCGACATACAAATTACTTTATGGTATTATTTTTAAGATTTAAAAGTAAAAGTACCTGTTGACAAGAAAATGTGCATGTTGCACATGAACTAATATCTAGGCTGTGCAATACAATAGATGAGGAACTGGTTCAGATTTAGTGTTACGTGCTTTGATCAGGAGCACATTAATACATTTATTTTTTCTTGCCATTTAAAAAACTCAAATAGTTTGTTTTTTTATGGCAGAGTCTGAAAACTTTAAGAATCAAAGGTGTATGAGAACATATTTGGGAAAACTCTACCCGGGTCTTAATCCTCCTGCTCATCTGTCTTCACGTCTTTAACCCATTAATTTGATTCACTACTTCTGGAGAGGGAAAGTGAATGCTCAGGCCGGCACTTGTCTCTCATATGACTATGTCCACTATATCCCTTTCATGTGACACTTTATGGCCTGCTGGAGAGGGGTAGAAGGGACACGTATGTGCATGTGTGTGACTGAGAAAGAATACGTGAAGTAAGGGGGGTGGGGGGGATAGATATAGGGAGATTCAGAGGGTTATTTGTCCCCCTTCCCCTCTCTGAGAGCCAGGAATCATGGTCTGCATGACAGGTCGCCAGACCCCATCGGGAGTGATCTATATGAGTCCCTCTTTATTGGCAATTTCAACCAAGGGACAGATGAGACTGCACTCAACCAGCCGGACAGCCAGACTATGATGAAAGTGCCCAGGACTCACCTGTGACTCTCACACTGAAGGCTAGAGAAATAATACATCAGAGGTTATATGTGGAGATATGTGCTGTGTGTGGGGTGTAGATGTAAGTATGTGTGTGTGCCTGTGTGGTAGAAATAATGTATGGCTGCTGTCATGCCCAGAGGTGTCTGTTTAGTATGGAGAGCTGTGTTGCAGGCAGATTTCAAACAAGATGCTTTGGTTACTTAACATATTGTTGGGAATGTGGGGTAAATAATTCAACTCAGAGCAACAGTCAAGACTTATTGCTTTTGGTCTCTTTGGAGTAACAAGGCTGTTGAACATACATCCATAACAAAGCACATACTGCACTGTAGGTTAATCATATAAAACTTTGTCTGTGTTGTATGAGTTGAATATTGTTCTGCCTGAGTGCTGAAAAACATAAAAAAGCATTCTAAAACCTTGATGTAATGCTGATTGTAATAAAACATTAAAGCCACCATAAGTACTAAAATATTACTTTAAGATTCTGATTGAACTGAAACATAACTCTTTTCTCTAACAGACTTTCCTAACATCCTGCACTGGGTAACACTGATATCACATTCAGCCCTTCTCTCCCAAGTACACGAAACACATTTCCCATTTTTCAAAGTCTTGATCGCATGAGGCAAATCACAGGGAACTAGCATGACAACATTCAAGCTCTGAGCAGACTATATATCCTGGGGCCATTTTTCCATCCATTGCGCTGCTGAATGAAAGACAGAAGCTTGCAAAGTGACAAACACCATGAAATAACCCTGTAATGAACAACTGCTCTCATATAAGAAGGCCTGTTCAGTTAGGATCGGCCATTAGACCCATGTCTCTCTATTCACTCCAAATTGATTAGTACAGTCTGCAAAGCAAAGATCAGCGTTTTGCTTTCAAGTGTCAGGATGATGGAGCGGTTTAGAAAATACAGATTTAATAGCACCAAACAGTTTTAGAAAGAAGCAAACTAAAGTCTCCATTTGTGGTCTGAATAAAGTCATACCCAAGAGCGTGACAATACAAGAGCAGTCTTATGATTCAGAGAATAGATGGAATTAGGGATGTGGTGTGTGTCTTTATAATTGTGTTACCTTAAACCCGATGTTCTGTTCGGGCAAACCTGAGCCCCCTTTAAAAGCTCAAAAAATATACTTAACATTGTTTTACCACCCTGATACTTGAGACTATGAGAATTGCCTATTTTAATGTACTACTCATGTTTGGGGTTTCAGAGACCCAAGCTATAAAACATATAGAGGTCTAACGTACAGTGACATACTGCACATTCTGTGTCTGTGGATGATTTTCTTGGCAAACAGAAGGAATGTATTTGTTTGTGCATAGGCCATATAACACATTAAACTTTGAATATTTCTATATTT
This sequence comes from Seriola lalandi dorsalis, assembly GCF_002814215.2. NCBI lineage: Eukaryota > Metazoa > Chordata > Actinopteri > Carangiformes > Carangidae > Seriola > Seriola lalandi. Next base: position 35,493 of record NW_019520217.1, read on the forward strand.
GGTGTAATACCAATGTTTTATAGTAATATTCTTCCTCTTTCATCAAATGTACAAGCTTATTTTAATTAAATTTTATTTTCTATTTCATTAAGGTCATAAAGGTCACATGAAAATAAGAAATACAGGTAAAAGGGAAAAAATGGTTGTTTTTATATTTTTTACATATTTGAGTGACATCTCTTTGACCCCAAATGAAGAAGAAATAAAGCCAGTGTTGACAAAACTCAAGATTAGAAAATGTGTCTTAGAGGTAATGTCATGTATTTACATCATCCTACACCTATTAATCATTTGATCTATGTAATCTTTAGGCAAAAGAAGTAAAAGTAATAATAAAAGTTAAAAAAAATCTTATGATGCATGCTGATGAAGAGATTTAAGTTTAGGAATTTTAAGAAGTTGTTAATTGTAAACCTCAACCTCAGTGATTGACTGAGTGACATACTGTTACTGTAATGTTGACATACTGCAAAAATTTTGCCCTTGTGGTGTGTTACTGGCCAGATCTATTCCAATATGCAATCAGTAACGATTTTACCTCCACATTTGCAATAATGACATTCAGGTGCACAGGCTGTATTAATATATATATATATATATATATATATATATATATATATATATATATATGTGTGTGTGTGTG
>NW_019520217.1:36756-45911 GCF_002814215.2 Seriola lalandi dorsalis
GCATATATGTTTGAGAGCAAACAACATACATGATGATGCAGCCAACACACACACACACACACACACACACACACACACACACACACACACACACACACACACACACACACAGTGCTCTGTTTGCAGATGTAGCCAAAGACAATCTTCCCATCTACCTTGGGGGACTTGCTAACACTAGTGCTCGCGGCTATACACATCCTCCATCAAAACATCCCTGACAGAGAAGTCAAGTCACTCTCTCTCCCCTTCTGCCGCCTCCGACCTGTAAACCATTTATCTTGAGATAACTTTGTCAGATTGTCAACCAAACTCTCCGTTGGGAGCCGAGCCCAAAGCCTATTACAGGGGAATCAGTGCAGACCGAGGCTGGTCACTGCTAAATGTATACTCCCTCTGAGCTCCCCCTGCCTTGACTGTGTTTATTGGGGCTGCGTTCCCACATCCGCCCAAGTCAGCCACATTTAGCGCAGCCAGTAATCAAGTTGCTGAAACTGCATTACTTTACTGAATACATAAACAGAGATTGGTTATCAGTGAGCAGATGTAATGCTTGTAAAATATGAATATAACTGCATTCAGTGTTGTTGACACCGGCGTCACTCATTCCTGTCTTCCTTCCTGCCTTAAATCTTGCTGTTGGAAATGAAAACACTTCTGTGGTGGCAGCAGTAATATCAGAGCGATGGGTTTGTGTTTGGGTGTGTGTGTTGTGTGTGTGCCTGTTTCCCTTAACCCCAGTGCTTTGTGACATGTTGCCCAGGCCACTGTGCTATTCCCAACCAGGAGACCTTGGGTTCCTGAATAATTTGCCACATCTAATCTCAAATGGTCTTGATTTATTCTGTGATGCCTTTGAAGTGCCAACATGCTGAGGGCTTTACAAGGATGCCTACCAAATTAAAGAGACTAACAACAACAATAAAGGGAATTGAAAGTGGGCGAGCCACAGCTAGTGGGGAATGAGGGGAATACGTTCTCCTTAGAAAGTTACTGCTCTTTTTTTCAACAGATGTACTCCAAAGCTTTTCAAACAGAGAGGGAGTTATTTGTTACATAATAGCATGAAATGTATAATCTAATATATAATAGAGTGAAATGTTGGCATACCGCTGACCTTGCAATAAGGTCAGTATGGCTTATTGATTTGGCATCTGACTGAACCAAAGTTCTCTTGGCTGACTTGAATTCCATACACACAACAGTAAATTTAAAGAGAGAATATGCTAGTGTTGACATGTGTGTCAATGAAGTTTAACTACTATAACTAAAAAAATGTATTAAAATGGACCAGAATGGTATGATGTCTGCCAAAATAGTATGATGTCTGAGGTTTAAAACAACAAACTGAGAGAAAAAGACAGAATCCACCCAGACTTATCAACCAACAGAAACAACCTCGCTTATTATCTCACTATCTAGCTAGCTACACTGAAAAAAATGTGGAGTGTGATTTACTTAAAAAAACCTCGGTAACAATTTCCACACACAAATTCCTAGTAAATTTAACTTAGGATATTCTCAAGTAAAGTCTACATACCAATAAGTAAGTAAGTAGTAAGTTTAACCAAGAAACACTTGTAAAGTTTACTAGCAAATTTCTGTTTTCATTAGTAAATTTTACTCATTCCCCTTCTGTAAAATTTACTCAGACTACCACTGCATTTATTTACAAATTTCTGTAAAAACAAATACTTGCTTTTTCCTAAGCTTTTAAATGGCTGGACCTAGTTCTTAATTTAGCATTATTTCAGTAACATTTACTTGAAAAAGACTCGGTAACAATTTCCATACAGAAATTCTTTGTAATTTTTACTCTGGAAATTCTAATAAGAAACACATAACATGAAATAACCTTTATTTTCCAACACTGGTGAAAGAGGTCACTGCTTACAGTATTCCAACATACTGACTCTGGCGCTGGCATTACCAGATACATTCCAAAACAGTGTTGCCAGTTATAATTTAAGAACAACTTTCACTAAAAGCCATCAGTGTGTGGCTGTTTATTGTGTGCTCTGACACATTTTTAAATGGGACATTTGACCTCTGATGCTTTGTATGTCAGAGAGCCTTGACAAGAACATTTACAAAGAAAATGTCCAATGAAATGCCTAAAGGTATAACTTTAAAGTGAAACAACTGCAAGTACCATAGAGTGCAAAAACTGCAAGTAAGTGCAATAATGGCAAGTACCATAAAGTGCAAAAACTGCAAGAAACATGAAAGTGCAGTTAGAAATATGTTACTTTCTTTAAAAGGTAACTCCAACAATTGTATGTAACCATTCACAATGTGTTCTACCTGCAATACAATTCCATATGTCAGTTACCATAACAGAATACACAAACTGGGCTCAGGCTCAACATTTACAACAGGACATTTCTTTAACTAGTTTTTCTTACTAGCCACCAAATATTTCCTCTGAACCACAAGTTAAACAATGCAGTTGGTTCAGAAACTTGCATGAAAACAGTCATCTCATGATATGAGTTTGTTGTGCAAAGCCTGGACTTTGGGAGACATCTTCAGGATGTCAAGCTCAAGGAAGAGCTTCTGAAACACTTCGAATGTGTATTTCAACTTTGGTGGGTAACTCAGGTTCATTGCATAGATAAAGCCCATCAGCAGCAGGCAAGCCTTTGCCACACTTTTACAATCATCAAGAACCTCTTTCCTTAACTAAAGTTATTAAATGTCTTTTCACATCTTTCTCAGTTCAAGTTAACCCTACTTTGTGTCTTTCATGTATTAGTGTACATTTGGGTCGGAGGTAACAATCGTATTTTCTCAGAGATGATAAACTGGCCTTGTTTCAAAAACCCAGAAGGTTGTTAAAAACACTTGATATTTTCAGAATCCTCAAAGACTCTTGGAGAAAACAATCCTATTGCATCACTGTTTTGTTTTGACTTAGAAACCCAGATGATACTTATACTCTTATAACACACTGACTCCTAAGTCAACTGTGCCATCACTGCTTCACTAACATGCATGAAATGAAACATGCATGTTTTTGGCACTGGTAGTGAGGAAATTTATTAGAAAAACCTCCTTGCTTAAAATCTGATATTAAAAATTGTGAAAAACACAAATATGACTAATTTATTTTCGTAATTTCTAATTGCTAGCTAACTAGCGAGCGGCCATTTTGGTGTGACGTCATTGCCTACGTAACGGGGTTGGTTGGGTGCGTTGGCCAGTGAAGACAGTGAAGCATTTCTGAACCGAGTTAAACTGGAAATGGAGGACGACGAAGTTGAGAGGACTGTTGAGGCTGTGATTAGTCCGACTGCATATGCTTTCGAGCCCATACGGCGGGGGAACCGAGCAGTGATAGCGTTGCCGGTGGAAGAAGTCGTGGAGCCGGTCGTTTGGGGTGAAGAGCGGGTTGGCAACACTACCTGGTGTCAGTGTGGCGGTTGTCCGCCGATGCCCACCGTGTCAGAGTCCATCTGCTGTCAGGAGGCTGGTCTGGAGCACATTTTGCGTGGTCATTCCTGCATCACCTTCGAGCGTACATTCAGCATACTATGCCGGGAGGTGGACGTGTTGGAGGTGGCAATGCTGTCACTGAAAGATGTCCGAGCTGAATCACTGGAGCGCCCTGTCAATAGCAGGTAAGTCGAGCTAGCTGTAACCGCCGGTGAATATGCAGTAAAGTTAAATAAAATAAAAACAAGCTACATGGTGCGAACAATTTTTTCCATGTGCAGTTTGTTTACATAGTTTTTTCTGACCGACAAGTTTTTTGTTTAATGTCGCTCCCCCAGTACTAATTACTAGCTAAACCCTTTTTAGCTAGTTACTCTAGCCATATATCAGAATATATTGAAAGCTAACTAATACATTTCTTTTCATCAGTCTCTTTAGGTTGACTGCATACAGGCAGTTTACCCTTTGGGCTAGGGGCCATTTGGGGAAGAAGAACCTGATCCCGATTCCAGCCTGTGTCGTCAGCGCCATTAGGGCTGTTTTCCCCTCCCCGGAATATCGTGGCTTTGAGTACGCCTACATTTATGATGATTTTTAAGTGTTAGATATGATTTATTTTAATATTTTATGAATTGTTTTTATTTTGTTGTTTTGTTGTTCTAATAAATATTTGAAGGTTTACTATCATTTTAAATAATTATAATTATTATAGTGATTTAATGACAAGAGCTTCTCTGACACTGAACTGAGTTCAGACTTGCGCTAATATTATTATTGTTGGAATTTCACACTCATCAGTGCCGCCTCCAAGAAAGACTTATTCCAGGTGGGATAGAGAGACTGAACTATATAATATAATATATAATATACATAGGTGATTTGAACAGTAAACAGAGATTGGAGACTGGATTAGAATCTCAAAAAAGAATCTAAAAATACAAATGTAATACAACAACAATAATAATAATGCTTGTTAAATCAAAAGAACATTCTACAGGGTTCCTACAGTAATGGAAATCCATAGAACTCTGAATTTGAACATTTATGGAATTTCATTTTTCAAAATGTATAGGAACCCTGTGTGAGTGATTTCATCAGTCACTTTAACTGGTTAACTAATCATTTAGTGTTTTTTTTAGTGTTTTTCTTTCTGCTCTTCCTCAGTGAGCTGTGTTACGGGGCTGTGAGGATGCAAATATGTTTGGCAACAGACAGAGCTTTGTCTGGTTTTTCCACACCTTTGTGCTGGGCCAGGGTGATAAGAGTCTCAGTTTTCAGCTCCTGCAATGCTGCCCAGATTGATGTTGAGTTGCACCTTTTGATGACTCCTGCCACAATGTTCTTTCTGAAGGTATAATCCTTGTCCACCTTCAGTGGGGTCACAACATGCTGTTGAGCAGCCTTGGAGTCCTGGTGCTTATGTTGCTCCTCACCTTCCTTTGTTGTAGCTATATCCCTGTTCACGTTATTGTTGTGATCCAGTGCAGCAACATGCAGACGTGCCTCCAAACTCTCCCTCAGAAACTTTTTCCTTTTTGTGGCGTACTTTGTGTACAGGGAGTGGAGACTTTCCAGCTGTCCCGTGTGAATGCCCAGTGTAGTCTTTTCCAGTTTCTTCAGGAGCTGTTTGTCAAGCACTATCTTCTGCAGGTGCTGAAAGCTAGGGAGGAGCCATGGACGCTGACTCTGTTCTTCAGGAGTGTAGGTAGGGTGCTCACACTTGGTCATTGTCTCACCAGACACCCAGTGGTGCACATTTGTAATGTGAATGCAGTATTGAGATCCACTTCTCTTTTAACTTTGTCGCACTTCCCTCACATGTTGTGACACAAAACCAGAGGTGATTTGTGATCATTCTGATCCACTCAAACAAGTCCTCGTTGTGGCACTGCAGCAGTCGTTTTTTGACGGACTTCACAATGTGCCAGAGGTCATACTCATGCTGTATGCTTTTATGTTCCAGATGCATGACTTTCTGCACAGATGGGTGGCAGTCGGTTGCCAGAACAGATATGGTCATATCATACTCTCCCAACTTGGAAAGGCACCTCTCCAGACCATCCACCTCAAACCAATAGCTGTTCTTCACCTCTGTGACTTTTACAGTTTCCTGTGCCACCACCAACTTTGACTTGATGTCCATGAGCGAGTAGGTTCCATATGAAGCATTGTGATCATATCTGGAGTCTCCTGACACGATTAGCGGCTCATCGCATAAGGCACTCAGTACAGCCTCATTGTGTACTGTCCAGGCACTGCTGACCTCTGGGATGACATGGGCCTTCTGTATGTTGAACGACTGTCTTTTTGAGATGGTTTCCAGACCAATGGTGTCACACACCTCCATGAATGGACTGCACTTGTTTCCAGTGACAAATACAGCAGCAGAGACAGAAAAATTGCATTCCATTATTCCTCTAACTAAAGGCTGGGAATGCCACATATAATCATGGCCATCGATGCATTCTGTCTTAATCCTAAACCCAAATCCACTTTTGATCACTGTTGGTGGCCTCACTAAACATTTGCCACAACCTTCCTGATGGCACACATGAAAGAGCTTCAACAATTCTCTTGTCGACACAATACTTTTTCGCTCTTGTGAAACATTTAGTTCCTCATCCTCAACATCACTGACACTTTGAGCCTCATCACTGATGCTTCCCTCACTACTCAACTCAAAATCATCATCACTGGCATTATCTTGACCCTCTTCCATTAAGCTTTCTTCCTCAGACTCTTCACATTCCTCACTGCTAAGGTCAAGATCTTGCTGATGGTGCCCTAGCTGGGGACAAGCCTTCCACAGATGTACTGTATGAATGGTCATTGTTTATTACTCGGTTGGTAAGTATGTCATCTGTCAAAGTGCCTGTGCAAATGTATTGTTTATTGCCTCCATCAGTTTGGGTGCTGACACTGACTGTCAGGGTGTGGACTCTGCCTGTCTCCTGCTCTATCTCCTCACTGATGTCAGCCTCTGGGAGTTTACTGCTGGCCACTAGTTGCATGCATGTCTGCCTAACCTGTAAACACAAATTTGTTTTTAGGTACACAATGATGTTGACAGCATGAAAGACTTTGTACTTACATCCTGACTACTGAATTAAAGTATCATATACCTAAACACTTTTTGTTGTGTTATTCTTACAATAACCATGCATAGAAAACTACCCAATGTTTCCTGTATTTTGTTGCAGTGGTGGTTGGGGGTAATAGTAATAGTTTTTGGTTCAGTGTCCATACCAGTTGTGGCTGTAGTGCTGGTTGAATGATCATATTGCTGATTTATTATTGTTATGGTCATGTTGGTCATGAATAAAACCAGTGCAGTAGCGAGCAGGCAGAGCGGACATTGGCCAATCAAAAATGCTTATTTTTTTGCGAGCCAATTCCGGTGTGGTTAAAAAAAAAGTCAGGTCTCCAGCGGTTTCCTGGATGGACGGTCAGACACTTTTAGGTTGAAAAAAGTAAGAATTGCTCCAAAAGTTAATTATTGTGCGTTTACGTTGGTTCGTGGTGGGTACGATATTTTTTCTAATTTGCCACTACACGTGTGACGGCTTTTCGGCAGTCGGGCCATGTGAAGGAAAAGCTAGCAAAAAAACTTTATTGCACGCATTGCAAGAAGAAACAAGATAATGATGAGGAAGATAACGGAACTTTGGATAACGTCTGTGGATTATACCGTTTGGAGTATAAAGTCTGGAGTGTCTGAAGTTACCGACTGTTGGAAACGGAGTCACGGTAAGAAATATTTCTTAGGAAGTTTGTATCAGCTGGGACTTCTTGCTGAGGGATGTATCATGTATGGTGGGGAATTACGTGAGTTTTAGGTGAATACTTTCAGGCCCGAGTATTTTTAATGGTTTTGGTTTTAATTTCTGACAGTCATTTGGGCTGCTATATTGTACTGCCCAACTCTCATCAGTTCATGCTGTAGAGTTGCTATGGAAATCTTTAGGCTAGGTGACGTGCGTCGGACTGTGTGTCAGGGTGAGGGGACATCAGGTGTTCATGAGTGCTGCTGTTTGGAGTTAAAGAAGTGTTCAGTATGAGCTAGAGAGACTCTCACGGAGACTTTGTGGAACTTTATTGCAGTCAACGATGATGTTCATCTCAAACAGATACCAGAACCTGCCGACTTATGTGGGTTGCTAAATGCCCTACCTGTCCCTTCCCTGCCTGGCTAGCGCGGTTTAGCGCCCTTTCCCTACGGCGGACTGATGCCTCTGTACCGCTGTTGTCAGAGTATGTAGGCCGGTCAGTAGAGTACATATTATAGGTGGTGAAATTGAAAACAGACGGAGCAACTTCAGGCTTTAGTCTGTTGGTCCGGCGAACAACCAGTTTGCCCGACTCAAAGATCTTGTCCTCTAGGTCAGCTATTCTCAACCTTGGGGTCCCGACCCCAACTGGGGTCGCAAGATGATTTCTAGGGGTCGCCAAATCATTTTAATCATTTAATAAATTCAAGTATACCAATATTAAATTACATCATTTCAAACAGGGAGTTTTTTTTTTATTTTTAGTTCATAACTGCTTCATGGTTTGTCTCTAATTCATTGTAGCCTATCAGCGGCATGATCTGTAGCTACTGTGCGCGTGAGAGTGGTCAGTGACACAGAGCGGGAAAAATAAACAAAGCCGGCGTTATTGTTTTGGTAGCAGCAGCAACAGTAGCAGTTTCGCTAGCATATATTTGTAAAAAAAAAAAAAAAAAAAAATTGAGCGATGGCTGAAAAGAAAAAATACTCTATCATCCCAAGATGATCAGCAGCGGGGGTCCCAAGATGAAAGCCTACCACCACCTGAAAAACGTATGTCACTGGGGCCAACACCGGCTACTACACGGCTACGAAAATACCAGGCAGACTTTTTAAAATATGGTTTTTCATTCATTACCAAAAATAACATCGAACAGCCCCAGTGTGTTGTTTGTTCAGAGGTTCTGGCGAATGAGAGCCTTAAGCCAGCTAAACTGAAGAGACACCTGGAAACCAAACACGGCAGCTTAGTTCACAAACCCTTGGATTTTTTTCAGCGCAGGGAGCAAGAGCTGAAAACACAAAAATCAGTGGTTTGTGAATTTTCTACAGTCCCCGCTAAGGCACTTGCTGCTTCATATGAAGTCGCGTATCTGGTGGCTCAGTCTAAAAAGGCACACACTATAGCGGAGACTCTCATCCGTCCCGCAGCTGTTGCCATGACGAGGGTGATGCATGGGGAGAAGATAGCCAGCACCCTTTTAACCATCCCTATGTCAAATGATACCATGGGGCGCCGCATTCAGGAGATGTCAAATGACATTAAAGATCAGCTCATTGACAGAGTGAGAAAGAGCGGAAGGTTTTCCCTTCAAATTGACGAATGCACAGATGTGTCGGGAGATGCGCAGCTGCTGGCATTTGTGAGATACAGCTATGAAGGGAAAATGCACGAGGATCTATTATTTTGTTCATCAATGGAGGGAACATGCACTGGACGGGACATTTTCAACAAACTTGACTGTAACATACAAAAAGAGGGACTGAAATGGGAGAGCTGTGTGTCTGTGTGCACAGATGGAGCTGGAGCTATGCAGGGGGCAAGGAAGGGTTTGAGGGCCTGCGTGTTGGAGGTAGCTCCCCACGTAAAATTCCTCCACTGTGTGATCCACAGGGAAGCTCTCGCTGGCAGGTGCCTCGAGCCAGAGCTTCGTGACGTTCTACAAACATCAGTTA
>NW_019520218.1:0-10633 GCF_002814215.2 Seriola lalandi dorsalis
ATAAAAAGTCATAAAAACGTCATAGTATAGTAAGGCTTAAAAAGTCAAAAATAAGTTATAGTATAGTAAGGCATAAAAAGTCAAAAATAAGTTATAGTATAGTAAGGCAAAAAAAGTCATAGTATAGTAAGGCAAAAAACGTCATAGTATAGTAAGGCATAAAAAGTCAAAAATAAGTTATAGTATAGTAAGGCAAAAAAAGTCATAGTATAGTAAGGCAAAAAACGTCATAGTATAGTAAGGCATAAAAAGTCAAAAATAAGTTATAGTATAGTAAGGCAAAAAAAGTCAAAAAAATAGTATAGTAAGGCAAAAAAAGTCATAGTATAGTAAGGCAAAAAAAGTCATAGTATAGTGAGGCAAAAAAGTCAAAAAAAAGTCATAGTAAAAAAAGTAAAAAAAAAGTCATAGTATAGTAAGACAAAAAAAAGTCACAGTATAGTAAGGCAAAAAAAGTCATAGTATAGTAAGGCATAAAAAGTCATAAAAACGTCATAGTATAGTAAGGCTTAAAAAGTCAAAAATAAGTTATAGTATAGTAAGGCATAAAAAGTCAAAAATAAGTTATAGTATAGTAGGGCATAAAAAGTCATAAAAACGTCATAGTATAATAAGGCATAAAAAGCCATAAAAACGTCATAGTATAATAAGGCATAAAAAGTCATAAAAACGTCACAGTATAATAAGGCATAAAAAGTCAAAAGTAAGTTATAGTATAGTAAGGCAAAAAAAGTCATAAAAACGTCACAGTATAGGAAGGCATAAAAAGTCATGAAAACGTCACAGTATAGTAGGGCATAAAAAGTCATAAAAACTTCATAGTATAATAGGGCATAAAAAGTCATAAAAACGTCACAGTATAATAAGGCATAAAAAGTCAAAAGTAAGTCATAGTATAGTAAGGCATAAAAAGTCATAAAAACGTCATAGTATAGTAAGGCATAAAACGTCAAAAATAAGTTATAGTATAGTAAGGCATAAAAAGTCATAAAAACGTCATAGTATAATAAGGCATAAAAAGTCATAAAAACGTCATAGTATGATAAGTCATAAAAAGTCATAAAAACGTCACAGTATAGTAAGTCATAAAAAGTCATAAAAACCTCACATTATAGTAAGGCAAAAAAAGATCTTAAAATGTGATAGTAAATTAAAGCATAAAAAGTAAGGCATAGAACGAACATGAAAATTCAACACAGGATGGCCACAGGTGGGGTTCAAACCCATAACCCTTTGACAGTATAGTATTATTGATGATGTCATACCATTGAGTTGCTCCCGAGTCGCTGTTGTATCTCTGACAACTTCCTTTTTGAGAAGCTGGGCTTGGTTGTGCTCCTCCCTCTTTTTAGCAAGCTCCACCTCAACCACTGACAGACACCTGACACACACACACACACACACACACACACACAGAAAAACAGAAACACATTAATATTTATATTTTCCACCACCTTTTGATAGCATATTATATTTACCGGACAATAACTGTTAATACACAACACATGATAACACCACCCACAGTTTTTCACAGTGTCACAGGTTTTTACGACCCTGTTTTTTGAAACTGAACATTCTTATTCATCTCTTATTTGTTACATCCAAATACATTGATTAATACATTTATACAGACAGTATGTTTAATACATAATACTGCATGTACTGTACGTGAGTATGTACCGGTCGGCGTGCCTCCGTCTGGCCTCGAGGTGTTTACACTGCTCCTGCAGGTTGCTTCTCTCCTCCCCTCTCCTCCTCAGCTCCTCCTGCAGCTCCTGCAAACATCATCTCCCCTCAGTCTTTTGTCTATTTTAGTTTTTATTTGGAAAAGTAGACATATATGTATTCTGCACATACATATACATTTATAATCACATAATGTATATGTTTACATTTATAGCTACTTGCAAGTATGCAAAAACTATTTAAAGAAGGGTGTATTAAATTGGTTGATAGCGGATGAACACACTGTGATTTTCTGACTCCATAGTATTTTTCCTTTTTTGCAGATTCTTGCTTTGCGTTCATTAAAAAATTTATTTTATGGATATAATAGTTAGAAAGTGTAGAGTAGTTTAAATGTTGCTGATTTAAAGAGAAATCCTAAAACTGTATGAACGGAAAACTGTCAGAGATCCATTTAAATCCAATGAAACATGTATTTTAATCCTTATGTGTTGCATTGCATTGTTTTGGTTTTGCTGCATCACACATAAACAGAAATTTGACATTTTTGCACCTTTAGTTGACCTGCTGACAACGGAGTTATTTACAGGTCTGTTATTTCCTAAGTTTCTAATCGCATGGAAAATATTGACAACGTAGTGGGACTGTCTTTGCTGTTAGCTGTGTTGAGTTCATTTCAGATTTTCTAGAGGAATTTCCTTGAAAGAGCTGTTTCATTTAAAGACAAGCAAATGTTTATTCAGCTGTCATTTATTATTGGAAACTCTGCTTCTTTTTATTACTATGGTCCACGTCTGTGGAACAGCCTCCCTGAAGCCCTGTGGTCAGCAAGCTCATGACCTACCCTTTAAGTCTAGTTTGTTTTTCTTGCCTTGATTCTGTAAAGCACTTGTGTTACATTGTCTGTTTGACACAATAGTTAGATTTTAGTTGACTTATAGGAAAATGTGAAACTGTGGGAAACTTTAGATAAATGGAGGAAAACACTTTGTTTTCTAATGAAGCTGCAGGAGGAATAAATAATATGAATTCAGATTTTACCTGCAGTTCTGTTCGCTGTTGTTTTGTGTTTTTGAGACATAACTCCACCTCTTTCCTGTGGGACTCAACTTCCTGTAGCAGCACAGTCAGCTCCTCCCTCTTCCTGTCCACTTTGTCCTGCATTTTGTCCAGTTCATCCATCTTCCTGTCCAGCTCCTGCTGCTGCCTCTCCGCCTCGTCCTTCCTCTTGGCCACTTCCTCCAGTATCCCGTCCAACTCGTCTCTCATCCTGTCCACCTCGTCCTGCTTCCTGTCCAGTTCATCCATCGTCCTGTCCAACTCTTCCTTCGTTCTGTCCAGTTCATCCTTCTTCTTGTGGAGCCGCTGGAGAACCTGGGTGCGTTTGGTTTTCACTTCCTCCAGCGCCTGCTGCTCTAAGAACAGCTCCTGAAGAACCTGTTTCAGCTCTGGACTCAGACACACAGACGATTCATCACTGCAAAAACCTGCTCAGAAAACTGTCCTCAAACATTTTGGAACGACAACAGAGAGTGTTTTATATACATGTATATCAATACATACAACCCAACTTCCCTCCCTGTGTGTGTGTGTGTGTGTGTGTGTGTGTCTGTGTGTGTGTGTGTGTGTGTGTGTGTGTGTGTGTTCTGTTACCTGCTCTGTGTGTGCTGACTTCAGACTGCAGTGAGAGGAGTTTCTGCTCCTCCTCTCTCAGAGCTGAAACAGTAGACCTCTTCTGAATCAACAGCTCCTCCTGCTGCTCCAACAGCTCCTACACACAGTTTCCACTGTTTTCATTAAACCTGCCGATGGAGCTGAAACAGTTTCATGTTTTCTGTCTGTCTGTCTGTCTGTCTGTCTGTCTCTTTCTCTGTCTGTCTGTGTGTGTGTCTGTCTGTGTGTCTGTCTGTCTCTTTCTCTGTCTGTCTGTCTCTCTCTGTCTGTCTGTCTCTTTCTCTGTCTGTCTGTCTGTCTGTCTATCGCTTTCTCTGTCTGTCTGTGTGTCTGTCTGTCTCTTTCTCTGTCTGTCTGTGTGTCTGTCTGTCTCTTTCTCTGTCTGTGTATCTGTCTGTTTCTTTCTCTGTCTGTCTGTCTGTCTGTCTGTCTGTCTCTTTCTCTGTCTGTGTGTATGTCTGTCTGTCTGTCTCTCTCTCTGTCTGTGTGTATGTCTGTCTGTCTGTCTCTCTCTCTGTCCGTCTGTCTCTTTCTCTGTCTGTGTGTTTCTTTCTCTGTCTGTGTGTTTCTTTCTCTGTCTGTCTATCTCTCTGTCTGTGTGTGTGTCTGTCTGTCTGTCTGTCTGTCTGTCTCTTTCTCTGTCTGTGTGTCTGTCTCTTTCTCTGTCTATGTGTCTGTCACACATAAGATAATCAATCAGGACATCAGGGGCTCCAAAGAGATCGACAGCAGACAGAGGTTCCCGTCTCCTCCTCCTCCTCCTCTTCCTCCTCCTCCTCCTCCTCTTCCTCCTCCTCCTCCTCCTCCTCCTCCTCCTCACCTTGGCTGTGCTCTGCAGTCGTTGCTCCTCCTCTCTGACCTCCCTCACTCTGTTCAGAGCCGCCTGATGCTCCTCCCTCCTCTGAACCAACCTCTGCTCCTGCTGCTCCACCTGCACAGAGAACCAGTGTCTTTAAAGTCATTTCCTTCGTTAGAGTCACTGTTATTATATTTTAATTAAAGGATCAGACAAACATCGTTTTAGATGTGAGGTTACCTGACTGTTGACCGAGTCCAGACACTTCTGGGCCTCCTGACAGTCTGACAGCACATTCTTTAGGCTACACACACACACACACACACACACACACACACACACACACACACACACACACACACACACACACACACGTTAAATTTTAACGTTTAGTTTGGTTGGTTAGAATGAACAGATTATTGATTTGAGTGGATGATTGATTGATGGATGATGGGTTGACTGGACAAATTACTGAATGAATGGATGAACAGATAATTTGTCTGTGTGGATGAGTGGACGAACCTCCATCCTCTTCACAATAAAAGTCCTTGAAAAAAGCTGTTCTGATTCATAAGAGCTTTTACTGTGACATAGTTTAGTTTGGTTTAGATTATCTTAGTTTATCAAATCTTAGTTTAGTTTATTTTAGCTTAGCTTAGCTTGTCTTATCCTAGTTTAGTTTAGTAAAGTTTAGTTAAGTTACTCACTGTCAAACATTGCCTGGTTTAAATCTGTATTTTTTTATATATTTTTGTGACTTTTTAGTTAAAATTTAAAAAAAAAAACCTGACAATGAAGAAATGAAGTGTCTTGCTCTCTGCTCTGTAACATGAGGGACATTTATAATGACAGCTCCACCATCGCCTCAGTGTCTTCAACTCTACCTGTCTGTAGCTGAGTGTGTTTTTGTTCCGAGCTGTTGGAGCTCCTGATCTCTGCTCCTCAGCGCCTCCTTCACCTCCCTCAGAGTGAGCTCCTCCTTCTCCCTCCTCCTCCTAAGATCCCCCACCTCCTCCTGCAGCTCTCTGAGACATCAGTTCATACATGTGACACATACATGACAAAGGATCACTAAATCAAACCTTATGCTGGATCCGAGTCTGGAGGTCAGAGGTCAGTCTGAGAGTTTACCTGACGTGCTGCTTGGCCTCCAGCAGACAGGAGGCACTGTCCTGAGCTCTGCGCTGGAACTCATCTGCCTCCCACTGAGCTAAGCTGGCCTGGAAGAGACACACACAGAGGCTGGACCTTAGAGAGGTGTGTGTGTGTGTGTGTGTGTGTGTGTGTGTGTGTGTGTGTGTGTGTACCTTGTCTCTGGTGGTGTGTATGCAGCTCTGAGCCTCCAGCAACAGTTGGTCAGCCTGACGCAGTTCAGCTCGTCTCTTCAGCAGAGTTTCCTCCACACACTCCACCTCATCACACACCTGCACCACACTCCTGCGGGCGCACACACACACACACACACACACACACACACACACACACACACACACACACACACACACACACACATCACCACCTCGCAGTTGTTTTGCCAATGCATTTGGATATAAAATGTCATCACTTCATTTTATCCTTATAGACATTTGAGAAGATGCTAACTGTGCTTACCTTTGTCTCAGTGTGTGTCTCAGTGTGTGTCCTAGTGTGTCTCAGTGTGCGTCTCTGTGTGTGTCAGTGTGTGTGTCTCTGTGTGTGTCTCAGTGTGTGTCTCTGTGTGTGTCTCACTGTGTGTCTCACTGTGTGTCCTAGCGTGTGTCTCAGTGTGTGTCTCAGTGTGTCTCAGTGTGTGTCCTAGTGTGTCTCACTGTGTCTCAGTGTGTCTCAGTGTGTCTCACTGTGTGTCTCAGTGTGTGTCATCTCAGTGTGTCTCTGTGTGTGTCTCAGTGTGTGTCTCTGTGTGTGTCTCAGTGTGTGTCTCTGTGTGTGTCTCAGTGTGTGTCTCAGTGTGTTACCTGTGTCGTCTCAGTGTGTCTCACTGTGTGTCTCTCAGTGTGTCGTCTCTGTGTGTCTCACTGTGTGTCTCTGTGTGTGTCTCAGTGTGTGTCTCACTGTGTGTCTCTGTGTGTGTCTCAGTGTGTGTCTCAGTGTGTTACCTGTGTCGTCTCAGTGTGTCTCACTGTGTGTCTCTGTGTGTGTCTCTGTGTGTGTCTCACTGTGTGTCTCTGTGTGTGTCTCAGTGTGTGTCATCTCAGTGTGTGTCTCAGTGTGTTACCTGTGTCGTCTCAGTGTGTGTCGAAACTTTTTGGTTTCCAGTCGTAGTTTCTTCCTCTCTTCCTCCAGTCTCTCTGTGTCTCTGTGCACACACTCACACACACACTTTTCCCCCTGCTGACACACACACACACACACACACACACACACACACACACACACACAGGACATGTGTACATCTTTAATATCTGTGAATGTAGGCTGGCTGCTCTCTCAGACTCTTTTACTTTCCTAGTTATATCGATGAACCTGGATAGAAACCAAGTTTCTGATCAACACACCTGATCAGAAACCTGGATTCTGTCTGGATTCTGGTGAATAACCAGGTTCCTCATGCTCCATGTAAACATCACACAGCTAACACCATGAGACTGTGTGAGACCAGGAGCAGATCTTGGTTCAGGCTGCAGACACTGACCCTGTCTTGGTGCTCTGGGATGTTACAGTGCAGAGCAGAGCCCCCTGCTGGAGGACTGTAAACAACAGCTGCAGGTGAACCACACAGCAACCAGGCGGGTCCAACCAGGGGGGTGTGACCGTCAGAGAGCCCAGCAGAGAGACCTGCAGCTGGGTCAGGAGGAGGAGGAGTCCGTCCTCTGGAGCTCCTGTCAGCATCACTGCCTCCTCCGCTGTCCCTCCACTCAGCAGCTGCTGCTAGACAGAAGACACATCAGAGTCTGAGCACACCTGAACACACCTGAACACACCTGAACACCTTTACAAACCTGTCAGTGTGTGTGTACCTGTGTCAGAGTCGGTGTGTGTTGGGGGTATGTAGACCCAGTACCCTCCTCCTGCAGGAGGTCTGTCCTGCTGTCGCCCCCTGTCAGGAGATCTGAGGAACTGCAGCCCCAAACCAGAATCCTGAGTCCCCTGAGAAGCCAGACTGGGAGCCTGAGGGAGATAGACAGAGTTTTAGTTTCTGTGAATTCATTCTGCTTTCTGTCCTGACGGATCTGGAGAAGGTCATTAACACATTCATCTCATCCCGTCTTGATCACTGCAACTCCCTGTTTACATGTCTCTCCCACAAATCTCTCCGCAACTCGTACAAAATGCTGCAGCCTGACTCTGGTTCCAAAAAATGTGATCCTATTACACCCATTTTAAACTGTCATTGTGCCTTTTAGGGTTGATTTGAAATACTTTTAATGACTTTAAGGCTCTGTGCGGTTTGGCACCTTCTTATGTCTCAGACCTGCTCTCCCCTTACGACCAAGCGCTGCCTCAGATCCTCGAGTTAAACTCTGTCCTGAAGTCTCGGCTAAAAGCCAGAGGTGACTCAAAGCTCGAGGAGATCAGGCCCCTGTTTGAAACGCAACTGAAACATACTTGTATAAAGCAGCTTTTAATTCCTTTGGTTTCTACCTTCTGCCTTGCTAACTCTTCTGTGTCTTTCATTGTTTTATGTTTGTACAGAACTTTGCACCTGTGATACAAGACAGCAAAGGTGTTTTATAAATAGTTATTATTATTAAAACAAACAAATTTTAGTCAGTTAAATTTTCTTTAATTTAAATAAAAAAAATTGTACAACACAGAAAAATTCAAGTTTCATTTAAACACAATTTTATTTTGTCTTGTAAATTATTGGATTATTTTACTTCTTCAAGACTAAAAGTTATTCACATATAACAATGAAAAAAATGACTCCTAAAGACATATTGTGGTGATTCTGGTTGGTTATTTTATTTATTTGAAAACTTAACTTTGTGTTAAAGCTTAAGCCTAATTTACAGAAACCAGAAAATGAAATCTTGTTGGTCATTTCTGTCAAACACTTACAGCGACTGATAAACCATCTTTACTGTGAATAAAATCACAAAACTTGATTCAAAAACACAGAAAATGAATTTAGCTTTGGTTTAAGCAAACAGGATCCTGTGACTGAGTTTTTCTCTTCTGTTAATTCTGAATCAAAGGAAACGAAATGTTGTCGATGAGAAGTGTGAAATAAAAGGAAGAAAAGTCTCACACTGTGTGCAGGAGGTACGTAGCACCACTGTCCTCCCTCTCTGGTCCTGATCCCTGTCCTGGACCGAGTCCTGGTCCGGATCTGGTCCAGCTGCTGTCTCAGTCTGTGTGTGTGTCTCTGAGCTTCGGCCAGCTCGGCCCTCAGCTCCTCCACTGTGTGTGTGTGTTCAGCCGGGTGAGAGCTGCCATCGAGCTCGTCCACAGTTTTCTGACAAACACACACACACACACATTACTACTGTTTCAGGAAACATGTTACTTACATGTTAGAAAATCTGCAGGTGTGTGTGTGTGTGTGTGTTACCTGTGTGTGCAGCAGCTCCACCGTGTGGTTCAGAGCTCTCAGCTGTTCGATGGTCGACGTCATCTGTTCTGCCGTCAGCTTGTCAGAGTCACACATGAACCTGCTGAGCTGCCGGAGTTTCCTGTTCAGGCGCCCGAGGCTCCTCTGGTGACCGTCGCTCAGTGAACGCAGCTGGACCGAGACACAGAGCTGCTGTTATAAATAACTTTCACTTCATGCAGAGAAATCTGTGCTGTGTTAAAGACACGGAGCCTTCGTCCTTCGTCCTGTTGAAAAACTACGGAAGAGGATCAGGGCCATTTGAATTCTTCTTTCTTTGAAAAAAACTATATTTCGCGTGTGGCCCTGAAGTGATTTTTTTCTTAACTAAAAAAGTTTTTTACTCATGTGGCCTTAATGTGAAAAGTCAGAATTCTAAAAAAATTCACATGTGGATCTAATGTGAACTTTTTTTTTTCAGATTCTAAATGTGGCTAAAAAACCTTGTGGAGTCCAAACTGGTTTATATTTAAACCATTAATTTGCCCAACTAATTAACTTTTAATTAATATCCACCTTCTGCCAACGGTGCAAGGTGCTGTGAGTGAGCCGACAAATCATTTGAAAAACAGGACAATTTAAGTGAAAAGATGTAATTATATAAAATAATAAAAAATATTTTTAAATGTTTTAAAAGAGGTTTTCCTGCTTCAGTTCAGTCCTAAATGTTTGAACGTTATTATAATTAAAATAAAAACTTCTCTTACAACGTTTTGTTTGGCCTCCACGTTGTTACTGGTTCAGATTTGGGCCGCTAACATTTTTGATATTTTCAAGTGGGACATGAGCTGGAAAAGGTTTGGGTGTGTTTGTTTCTGGAACCTGCTGCAGCAGAGTGTCTCTGTGCTGCTGGACGTCCTGAAGCTGCAGACGACTCTGCTCCAACTGCGACTCCTGCAGCACAAGAAATCCAGATGAATCACAAACAGAAGAACAAAGACTTGATCAGACTGCTCACACTGCAGATCGTCTCATGTCAGTCTAAACTGACGAACGAACAGAAATATCACTGAAAACAATAAATCTAGCAGATTCAGGATCAGGTTGTGGTCTGGACTCAGCTGATACTGACCAGGTTCTGATGAATGAGTCTGTTTCTGCTGTGAGACCTCTGTAGCTCCTCCTTCAGTCTCCAGTCTGACTCCTCATCCTTCTCCACACTTTGGGCCACCTGGTCCTGGGCCTCGAGTCGGGCTTCTAGCTGGGCTATGTGGTCCTGGTCTTGGGCTAGCTGGGTCTGCAGCCTGGCTATCTGTTCTCGGCTGTGGTGGAGGTCTCGTTGGAGCTGCTCCGTGCTGGTCCTGGTCTGCTGGAGGGTCCGGTACAGCTGCTCCACACTTCTGGACAACATGAGTTCAGGACTCATAGGACTGACGGGGAACAGGACCGAGTCGTGTGGACTGGAGGAGGAAATGTAGGAAAAGAAATGACGTTTAAAACAAAAACGTAGCGGTGTGGACGGAGCCTGAGCTTCCTGGCCAGTGGAGCTTGGCAGTAGTGACAGTGCAGAACTCAGTCACACCACTGCTGTGATATAATGTGACAGAACACAACACACAAACATGAAGTTATAACGACTCCGACTGTCGACAGCAGCAGGAAAATATTCAAGATGTTTGTAAATGAAAGTTAAGACTTTAACTGCTTTTCTCTGAGGGAATTGAAGCCAAGGGTTTTTAAAAACTTTAAGAGTTGCAGAGAGTTTGATTTTTAAGTGGTGAAGCAGCTCCATCAAAACTAATGGAAACATTCAACATGGATCTTTTCTTAATGTTGTAGTTTGATGATTGACAGCAAACACACTGTTTTAAAATCTGCTGCTCAAACAGTCAAATAGACAGAGAGTGACGGAGGAGCAGAAGGAGAGATGAAAACTGACCTGCAGCAGGTCACAGGGGAATTAGCTCAAATGGTAGAGCGCTCGCTTAGCATGCGAGAGGTAGCGG
>NW_019520219.1:0-49610 GCF_002814215.2 Seriola lalandi dorsalis
CTGTCATTAATGATCTCTGTTGTTCGGGCTACGACATGGGAACATATATGCTGTGAAAATTGTCTATATATTAAAGGATTTTTGGTTATGACTTGAACTCAGAGAAACTCTATCAAGGATTCTGGGATGAGTGAATTGATTTCCAACTGACTTTCAACGTATGCTGGGCCATTAACATAATTAAAGCCTAGCGTTAATTATGTTAATGGTGATAGATATATGGTGACCTTTGATTCAGCACAGGATTTTTAGAATTTGAGTAACTGGTAGACAAATGTCAGCTATGACAAACTTTAAAATTGTGGTCCTAAATAATACGTCAGATTTTAACTATATGCTGAGGTCAAAATGTTTGCATTCAAGTAAGACACTTGTGAATTCGTGGTCACGTCAGTGAAGGCCAAGAACAGGCTGATTAAGCCCAAGATATCCTTCCACATGACTTCACAGGATTTGTGCGCAAACACCGAGAGTGAACGACATCTTTGTCTGAATGATGTCATATGACAGACCAATGTTGCTGTCATGGTTTAGTTCAAATTGCTGATCCCCAACGTTAGATATAACGCTCAACTCTGCGTTATCAGAAGAACAAATTATTCTACGTGGACGGCTAATGTTAATCATAACTTTCCATCAACAATACAAATGAGTAACTGCTTAGTTGAATTTGATAACGGAAACCTACCAAACCTTAGCTGGGAATTTGTAATAACAGGAGTCATCAGTATCGACACGTAGCGTAGGTTAGACTAATGTTAAAATATCCAAAGTTAACCACAAATAACGTTCACAAAAGCCACGTTAGAGAAGCTAACTGTTTCTTGAGACCTAACGATACCATCCAGTTAACGTACAGCGGAGGACAACACAATCTCGGGATCATGTTTTATGAACAGTGCAGGAAGTAAGCAACTATATTATCATCCTATATTCACCACTTACCTCAAAAAAACAGATACAGTTGGCAGGAATTATAACGTCTTCTGTCAGACCAAACAGCTACAAGTCTGAGCGAGAAGGAGCGACGTGCTTTTGAATCTCCCTCGCCCTCTGTGGGTGACAACCGTTTGGAATTTAAAAGTCTTGAAACGCACCAATTAAATCGTCGGGAATATTCAAAGCAAACGCGCTTCCTGGTTAGACAACCAATCGCGCTGAAGAGCGGATGTGATCCAATTTCGGCCCAGGAACCAACTTCAAAGATAATACAAACAGCAAGATTAGTCACAATAACTTAAAAACTCTGTAAACACCTATGGTAAACACTGATCAAACGAAGCACAAGCAACAGTAAGATTAAAAAAAATAACCATGTTGTCAAAATGGGTGTATTACATTTTTATTTGACTGATATAAAGGACACGAGGTACTTAACAAACCACATTTAAGATCGATTTTTGCACAGCAAATAAATATTTTCATCATATTTAAACGCAAAAGCTGCATAAATGTAAGTCGTTTTTGAAAGAAAATCAAGATATCTACAAGTCATCTATACGTAACACGAGAATAAACTGATGTGACCTTTGATAAACTTGATGCAAAGATACACTGCACTGTCTTTATGGCATGTTTAAAGCTTCTATCATATTATCTGGCATGTCAAAATTCTGTTGCACAAAACAGAGTTTGAAAGGGTGTGGATTGTCAAGGGTTGTATGATTTATTGCAAATTGCACACAAGCTGAGATTCAAAATTCAATGTAAACAACAACATAAAACCGCAACACATAATGTTTCCACAGACTGTATACAAATATATACTGTATATTTATGCAGTCTTTAGCATACGAACATTACCCTCTCTGCTACAGTAGGTGGCGCTATGCGCTCTTCCCTTTGGTCATAAAAAAAACCAAAGAAGAAGAAGTAGAGGCAGACCTGCCCGCCAATTTTGAAGGATGTAAACAGTGTCTTCCGTCGTCTCGATCGACGTGCTATGAAGAAAGCTAATTTTACCACATAACGGCGAATATTTCTTTGTCAGCAATGAATCCCAGTGGAAAAGGTAGTGCACCAAATATGTGTTTGTTCGGTTAGTCAACTAATATGGTGTCAACATGACACAGACAGTCGAACTTGTTAACGCTAACATTTACTGTTTTTTAGTAACTAGCACCGTTGTTCACCTGGTTACCTAACTCACTTTACTGCTAACTTTTGAACTTGCAGTTAAAGGTTTACTGTTTTAATTAACATTAACGATACTAGTTTATGCACACTATTTGTATCCGGGTTACGAAGACAAAGTTATCACCTAAACAAAACGTTAACAATCTTATAATTATGTTGACAGGATCTGGCGATTCAACCCAACTTGCTGCCAGGTAAAGTATCTTTAGGACGCTTCGATTGTTTCATCCCCACACGAACAGATAAAACTATGCTACACTGCTAACGTTAACATTAAAGTTAACCACGGAAGCCATAGTCGCTTGCCATTACCCCATAGATATGGTCCTCAATCCGGGCTAATACTGTACCGTATGTACAGGAAGACTCATTGTGAATTTTTTTTTTTCTTTCTAAGATGATTTTGAGTTTGACTATAGCGTTTGCTGTTTGACTGAGGAGGATGTACATTAATACACAACTCTTCAAACCTATAGTAACAAACAAACACCTGCCTGTTTTGATGATGTTTAATTCTTCCCATCACCAGCTCAGTTTTTATGATTTATAAGTGTTAATGTTACTTTCTGGTGTTGCAGTGGTGACAGCAATTCCATCAAAGTTTTTGTGCGAGTCCGACCTCTGACTCAGGGTACTGGGCTCACCACAGATGGAGATCAGAATCTGTGTCTCACAGTCACCTCACCCAACACCATCCGTCTGCTCTCAAAACCAGAGCCACGAACCTTTACCTACGATCATGTAGCTGACATGGACACATCTCAGGTTGGGCACACATGGTTATTATTGACATACCACTGGCATGGGTAAAAGTAGCTTGAGTGATTAATAATAACCCGATTTGTCAGTGCGAGATATAGTCTGTATCACTCCAGAAAGTTTATCCTGGTTGGTTTGTGTCTGATCTTTTATCTGTCATTTTTAAACAGGACTCTGTATTCTCCAGTGTGGCCAAGAATATTGTTGAGTCTTGCATGAATGGATACAATGGTACTATATTTGCTTAGTAAGTGGTCTTTATGTTTTTTCTGTGTAGTATCAAATAGAAAAATATCTTATGGCGCAACCACTCTGTGTCGTGCTTCATGCGCAGCACCCATTCATTTCCTTATTGTACTCTTGCTTCTGCAGTGGACAAACCGGCTCAGGGAAAACATTCACCATGCTGGGTGAGATTTCAGTATATTAATTACATTGTGTTTTACAAATTCTTTAACATAAATCAATAGAATAGTTGAAGTGACACATTTTTTCTCTCTTGCTCTAGGACCATCTGAGTTGGATAATTTCACAGATGAACTCCGAGGGGTTATTCCTCGAAGTTTTGAGTACCTTTTTTTTCTCATCAACAGAGAAGTGGAGAGGGTGAGCTGTAACATTTCATCACCGCAAAGGTGTTGTGAACCAATAGTTGATGTTTAATTATTTTCTCTAATTATTTTTTTGTTTGGCCTTTCTCTCTCCCAAAAGTCTCCAGAGTCCAAGAGTTTCCTTTGCAAATGTTCATTTATTGAGATATACAATGAACAAATTTATGACCTCCTGGACACAGCCTCAGCCAGCCTTTTCCTCAGGGAGAACATCAAGAAGGGTGTGTTTGTTGAGGGAGCAGTGGAGAAGTTTGTCAACTCAGCTGCTGAAGCTTATCAGGTAGGTATTCCTTGCCCATTGTGATGAAACACTTGATTCCTATGGTACACCTTCTATCCAATTTCGCTATATTATAAGAATTTAGACAATAAAAATGTAATAAAAATAATTTTGTCGGTACAAAGTGTGTTGTTAATTGAACAATGTCCAATTTTTCCATAGATAGTTGAGAGCACATTAAACAAATTTGGACAGAACTGAATTAAATGCAGCTGTCATAATAAGAAATGTACTGTGGGACTGAACGGAAATTGTGTTTGAAACCACTTAGGTGCTGTCCATGGGCTGGCGTAATCGACGAGTTGCCTCCACCTCCATGAACCGCGAGTCTTCAAGATCTCACGCAGTGTTCACCATGACTTTGGAGTCCAAAGAATCCATCAATGAAGTGGTGAACATCCGAATGTCTCAGCTGAACCTGGTGGATCTAGCGGGATCTGAGAGGCAGAAAGACACACACACGGATGGCTCCAGACTCAAGGTGATGCTTCGTGCTCTCACACTGAAGTACTACATTTATGACTTTTGTTGTTATTGACAGCTTCTGTCTGCATTTGGTTCTCTTTCAGGAGGCCAGCAGTATCAATCGCTCCCTCATGTGCCTTGGTCAGGTGATCATGGCGCTGGTGGATGTGTCCAATGGGAAGAATCGCCACATCTGCTACAGGGATTCTAAACTCACCTTCTTGCTAAGGGTGAGTGTCTGTAGATGCAAAATATATTTTTGGTGTTTTTTAAGTGAGAATGTTGTTGTGGTAACTGTACAAGTCAACTTCCCAGGAATTCTGTCATTGTATGTACAGTATGTTCAGCGCCATAGGTCAGGGGTGGGGGTGTATGTGAAACATTTATAAATGACTCATGTAATTCCTACACAAAACGCATGTGTTTTTTCAATGTTGCCTGTGTCCGCTAAAATCCCATATCAATATGGAAAGAAATTTTATAATACACAACCTAATTATGAGCTCTTTGACCAAACATTAATGGTGATGTGATGTAGTTTAAATTGAAACTAGGGGGTAAACATTTTGTGAACTTGACATTTTGATATTGAATTTTCACATTCATTTATAGACTTTGTTTTGGTAGAATATAAAAGTTTATAGTATTACATTCAAAGATGTTATGCACTGTAATGATTTTATGATTGTTATTTCAGGATTCTCTTGGAGGAAATGCAAAGACTTACATCATAGCCAATGTACACCCTGGTTCGAAGTGTTTTGGAGAAACATTGTCTACGTTGCAGTTTGCCCAGAGAGCAAAGTTGATCAAGAATAAGGTATCTGGCATCAAATAAAACTGTATTAATACAAACTGTACTTAATCAACTTCTGGTAATATCAAAATTAGAGCACTTTATTATATCATCCTCATCATGCAGTTATTCTTTTTTGCCAGGCCGTCATCAATGAAGACACACAGGGAAATGTCAGGCAGTTACAGGCTGAGGTGAAGAAGCTCAAGGAGCAGCTTGCACAGGCACTGGTGTCTCAGGGAGTGGACTGTGGGAGAGATGTAGCACCAGGAGGACCTGAACTCCCTATGGGTAACAAAATGCTAATGTTTACACCCTCAAAGTAACATCCTGTTTTAACCAATGATGCATATTCAAATTTACAAACTCATGCATAAAGTGGAGTAATTTTTAAGTCATAACTTTTTTTTTTAAAACAAATGTAAAATGGCTTTTCTCCCCAGGCCTGTCCATTGAAATTCAACATGATGTCTCATATAAATCAAAGTTTATGGCTGCTGTTCGTCTGTGGAGGAAACGAGAAGAGGAGAAGAGAGTATGGGAAATGTTTTGTTGCACTGTTATTTATTTTTGGTGAGTACACTGTTGTGAACAAATAATGTTGATGCAAGGAAACTTACAGTTATATTTGACTACACTCAGACGCTGCTCGAGAAGGTGGCTCAGCTTGAGGAAGCCTGGACACAAAAAGACAAGTTCATCCATTCTAGCCGAATGATCGTCAAGTTTCGAGAAGACCATATCTCTCGCCTTGAGAAAAAAATGAAAGCAGGACAAAACTTATTGTCAGACAAGGAGTCTCAGGCTCTGATTGACCAGCTGAAAGAAGAGATCAAGATCTTGAGAGATCAGGTAATAATATTGTTGATGAGTACATCTGATGACTATACGTGTGTAACATGTAGATACAAGGTAGTAAAGAGGAGCAGATGCATCCTTTTCGGCTGTCTAAAATTTCTTTGAGTAGCTCCAATAATCTATTTCTTTCCTCTAAAATCCAAGTTGCTTCATAGTCATTTACTTTAAAAGGCTGAATAGGGTTATGTCCGTATTGGTTACTGTATATTTCTTCTAATAATAGCCATAGACCTCCACAATGCTCCTTAACTCCAGGATCTACTGTTGTATCTCTTCAACATCCTTTTGTTGTGCACACTTCTGCCCTTTTAAGGTTGAACATCACCCAAAGATGACTCGATATGCAGCCGAGAACTTCAGCCTCAGACAGGAGAACCGGCAGCTTCGTTCTCTTGAATCAGTGGTGAAAGCTGAAGAAGTTGTTGGCCAAGTTGCTGCTGAGCTGGAAGAGGCCTTCCAGACTGCTATGGAGTCAGAAAGACTCAGAGAGAGTAAGATAATTATCATGAGAGAGCTGGGAAATGGTTTAGTAAAAAAAAAATCCTCTATATCTATCTATATGTCAATAATTTCATGTTGCTTTACATCTCCAGAAGCCTCCTCAACCCCCACAGCTGCAGACAGTGTCTCAACAGCTACAATCGAGAAGATGAAGGCTCAGTTTCTTCAGAAACAGTCCGACCTCACAGCTGCCCTTCGGGCTTTTGAGGAGTACAAAGAAGTTACCAAGTAAGAAGGGAATTTAATGAAGAGAACCATTCTTAAATCAAATTCACGCTGAGCTTATCCAGAAAAGCTTAGTAGATGTTTAGGAGCAAGCTCCTCCAGAAGCTAGAAATATATGTCAAAAACTTATGGATGCAGGAATTTATACAGTTTTTTTTATTTGTAAAGGAAAAAGTTTCTTAGTTTCCTGGATTCCTGGTTTCATATACATTAAAATATTATTGCCCTGCTTTGATTTCCAGCCTCAGGAAGAGGCTTTTTACACCACTAGAATATCATTTTTTCATTCTAAGGTGGACTTGTCTTGTTATCTTAATGAAAGGTGCCATTTTCCATCCAATACCTTTTATAGGCTTATAAAGTATGTTTTGCAGACTTTAATGTGCTTTTTGAATGGTGCTTTGTGTTCTAGGAAACAGATGGCTCAGCTGGAGTCTGAGAAAAGATACCTTGACAAGTCCAACAGACATTTGGAAAACATTTTGGAAGCCACAAACGCCTACAAAAAACAGGAGGTCTCTGAGCTGAACAGGATTCATGTTGAAACTATAAAGGTGAGGGGATGTTGAAACTTTGAGGCAGAATATAACCTCATTTAAAACCTGACAAAAAAATCATTCTTTTTATCCTTCACTTGCCTATTACAACAGATTCTCACCACGCCCACCAAAGCGTACAACTTGCGGTCCCGTTTCGTGCCTCTTTCCAGCCCAGAACACCTGAATGGGACAGACAACAATGCCGATGACATTTGGGGGGAGCAGCCTCCTTCAGACATGACTGAAATGGCCCTGACTGAGGAACTGCGCCAAGTGCAGGTAAAGCAATGTTTACTATTCCTGAAATGTGTGCGCTGTGATGCATATGGTCAATACCCCACAATGTCATACTTTATCTATTTTTTCATCAGGAGCAAGCTAGTCGTGTCCAGACACAGCTGAATGAGGAGGAGCTGAAGAACAGCAAGCTGTTGCAGCAAATTGCAAAACTTGAAGAGCAGATCAATGTGGTGTCACAAGAGTCTGACCACAAGGATGAGGTAAATCATCTCCTCACGTTTGTTATTTACAGTTTTATGTTGTAAATTTGGAAAATCATGATGCACTTTAACCTCACCATTTTGATAATCTAATTGGTCTTAACATGTTATGCAGCAACTTTCTACTGAGAAAGCTAACAGGAACAGAGATCAGCTCAACCTGCAAGAAACTATCAATGAGCTGCACGAGAGCCTCCAGTCTGAACAGGAAGCTGCAAATGGTGAGGCACTGATGTTTAACCTGTGTTTAACCCAACCGGCGTTGAACTTGCACATTTCTGTCATATGGATATATCGACAAGAGCACCAAGGTCACAACTCTTTCCTTCCCCTCCTTTCAGTTCTGAGGAGTGAGATCCATGATCTACGCCTGGTGCTGCAGTCGTCCGATAAAGAGCTGGCTGCTGTTAAGAACGAGTTGAGAGATGGCCAGAGTGAGCAGCAGAGAGAGATGAGCCAGCTCTCCAGCAGTCTGATAAGCACACAGCTCCAGCTTGACAAAGTCCAGTAAGCATGAGTGTAATATATACTCTATTGTGACTTTCCTTGATCTTGATTTTGTGTTTTATGTGCCCATGACTACCATGTCTTCATTCCAGGCTGGAGTGGGAGCAGCTTCTTGAGCAGCATCGAACACTGCAGGATTCATTTGACCAGCTGCAAGCTGAGGCCAAGTTTGAGGCTGATCAGGCCGGACAGCAGCTGCAGGACAGGCAGCAAGAGATTGATGAACTGAAAGCACAGCTCACGGTTAGTGAACTCGTAAAGTCAACTGTGGCCTTTTTCATCCTAAGATGTAGGCTGTGATGTCTAACTGTATGTTTTTGTATTTTTACATGTTTTTGTCTTTTACTGTAGGAACTGAATAATTCTCTGCAAAATGAGCAGGAACACACAAGCACCGTGATCTCACAGCTAAGAGAAAACAAAGAAAGTACATCAAAGTGAGTTTTGCAGTCTGTCTGTCGGGACTTTTGTCTTTTTATGAATTGTTTATGAAAAATTTTATTTCAACGTTTAAAATAATTCTTACATTAACATGAGCATGACCTTGATGTATGCCTTTAGAGAACTGATTGAAACTGTGGAGCAGAATACACAGCTCAGAAAACAAGTCTCAGACCAGACGGCACAAAATCAACAGCAGGTCAGTTTGAAGAACAGTATGCATGTTAATTTTGAAATGGTAACTATTTGGCATAACATTAATTGCAGTTTATTATCTAAACCTGTTGTCTCATTTTTGTCTGAAGGTGTCCAAACTTGTTGATCTTGAGCAAAAATTAACCTCAACCAATGAAATCATAAAAGGCTTGGAGCAGAAGATTGAACAGGATAACGTAAGCCTGAATGAATAATTCACTCCTGTCTCTTATTTCTTCAAATACAATATATCTGCTACCCTCCTGAATGTATCGTGTGTTTTACAGGATGTTGTTCTAGATCTGATTAACCAAACCAGAGACCTGCGCAGTAAACTGAGCCAGAAGGACCAGACCATTACCCACCTGTCTGGAGATGTCAAAGACATCACAGTACTTTACTCTTCCTCCTATTTCACCCTTGATTTGTCTTGAATAACTTCATTTGTTGCTGATGTAGTTACAATCCCAAGCCCAGTCAGGGCAAGTTTATAATAATGACTTCTTTCTTTTCCAGGCCAAGTACAATGCTGCCTGCCTTGAGAGGGAGGATATCAGGGAGCAAAACTCTAAGATGCAGACAGAAATCTGTGACCTGAAAGAAAATTTAGAAAGGAGAGTGGCATCCAATAATATAGAGGTAACTTGGGTCGTATTAAACACCTCTGTTCACACATTTTCGTGTGGATTTTTCAAAATTTACTGCAGGTGATTCATGTTATGACTCGGCGAAATAATAAAGCTACAATATACGTAATATGTGTGTCTGTCCTTAGGTTGAAGTGTTGCAGGAGGAGGTGATTTATGCCACTGAGGAGGTTGAGAGACTCACTAAGGTCTTAGATGAGCAGAACAGCCTCCTCCAAACATCTCAAGAGCAAACAGCCCAGAAGGATGTCATAATACAGAATCTACGGCAGAAGGTGAAGTTTAGTTATCTCAATATAAAGCAAAGTCACAAATAATCACTGAGGTAAAAAGAAATAAGGACAATATCTTATCAAATTACTAATAAAAGTCATTGTCCTTTTGTACCAGGTGCAACAACAGCAAGAAGCTGTTGAAAAAACGATCAGAAACGGAGGTTTGAAACCCCTTGTTGAGCCGACAGTCACGCCTAAATCATTACCTCGGGTAAAACCTGTTTATGGTTTAGGTATTCTTTAAATATGCCTTCACAAATGGAGCATGTGTGTCTTATTTTATTTAAATTTTTCAATTTGCAGTCAAAAGTACATCGTTTGTTTTGTTTCTCTGTTTCTAAAGACGCCCCGTACTCCAGGAAGCTTCAGCAGGGACCTGACCCAGGTGCTAGAGAGCCAGGAGAGGGAGCTGGAGAATCGACGCTCCTCCATGATGACCATGGAGATTCTTTTGGCAGAGCTGAATCATGAGAGGGCTGCCAAAAATGAGGAGATCCAAAGACTTAAGGTGTTGTATAAATCTGTGCTAAAATTAATTAAATGGCCCTTTAGCCAGTTTTTAGTCTGTGTTTTCTAGGTTAATTATAATTCCATAAAAAGTAAAAAATTGAAATCACTGCATTAAAAAGTTTTTTCTTGCTTTGGATTAATTTATTTAAATAAATGCAATAAATTAAATGGTCCCAATTCCTGTGAATTCCATCAATAATAATTCATAATCTGTATTACTTGTCCTCAGACGCAGCTTACTGAGAAAGAGATGGTCCGAATGGAAATCCAGGCTTTGCTTGACAAGTTTTATACCAAGCAGAGCCAGCTGTCAGAGAATGGAAATAATGGGTTGAGTTTCTTTATCTAGTTACTCAGCCATTTCCTGCCTTACAATGCAAAGAGATCATCTGTTGTTGATGGCATAAGGAAAATGAATGATGTTTTCTTGTGATTTTCAGTGAGGAGTTGAATGATGCCATTAAGCAGTCCATTCTTAAAGAGTTGCAGGATGAGAGAACTGAGAAGGTTTGCATCTTTCTCATTGCTGGTTATATTTTTTCTCTTGAGTGAATCATTTCTTTAATACATGTTCCTCTGTCATTGATTAACAGAACAACATAATACAGAAGCTGACAAACACTCATAAAAGGTAAGCATCTGTGTGGAGAGGTTTTGTTAACTTAATTAATTCACGTTTTGTTGTTGCATGTTGATCTTATCCTTCATTATTTCTTGATGATTGACAACCATCTTCTCTTTCTGCTGTGGATCAGACTGCAGGAACAGGAGGCCATGCTGGCTCAGTCTCAGACTTGTGTTCAGGAGCTGACCGGTGAGCTGAGGAACCGCTGTTTGGAGCTGAGAGAGCTGAGCCACAGGATACATGACGAGGAGAAACTACTACAGGTGAGAGTGAGAGTAGGCCAGTAGGGACAGTTTAGCTTCCATGTATTATACTTAAAGCTAAAATCTGCAATGTGTTTACTCCTCTTGTGTTTGAGTGCAAGGATGGCGAGGTGAGTTGTCAAGACAACATTATACCGCTGAGCAAAATATCTGAGTTGGGATAAGATGAAGCTTCAGTCAACCTGAAGAAAATTTGCTGTGCATATTCATGTTCCCTAGAGAAAGATTCCTAATATATTCAAGGCACCCAGTGTGGGTTGGCCAATGACATTTTACTATGGAAGATGGCTACATAACATTAATGTCAGAAAATATAATGACACTATGACACTAAATAGTCTGCCATCTGCTGTTTGAAGACAATGACTTGGTAACTTACATATTTCAGTCTTTTCAGCCTAAGTGGTTTATTTTATTATTTGGTGTATTTTCACACAATTCAACCATGACGGTGAAATACAACAATAGTGCATTGACAGATATGTTCATGGGTGGAAGGCAGGCAGAAGTCTCCACAATGCAAAACAATTCAGTGAGGTATAACCATAAACATCAGACAACAAAACAAAGTAAATAACAAAAAGCAGATAATGGTTTTTCATATGAGTACATATAACACACAGAGGGGGAACTCTATATTTAATGGAATCTTGATAATGACGTATGACAGTAATGTAAATAAAAATCCTTTAAAGACCTTGTAGAAACATGAATGAAGTTCTGAGAATTGATTCATTACACTTTAATTTGAGCAGTGTGACATTCAAATTCAAAATCACTGATTTTGATGACACAAAGGTTGCCCATCAAAGGCCAGACTAACAGATAATTCTTAGCTGACTTGACTAATATACTTTCTTTCTTACAGGAGAATGAAGTTCTCCGTAAGCAGAACGTTAAGCTTTCAGAGGAGAATGGGAAACTTGTGGGACATAAGAACCACAAACAGAGGATTGAATATCTGGTGAAGCTGAAAAAGGACAATACCAAACTTCAAGAGGTAACTAACATTTCTGCTATCTTTTAAAGGAGGCTTGGTCATTTAAATACTGTTAACACATCACAACAATCAACTTTGTGCATTTGTTTTGTTTTAAAGGAAAATGAAAAGCTCCGAACAGAGATTAGCTTGAGAGACAACAATGGATGTCCCTCACTGGAAATGACCTAAATCTCAGATTTTTAATTGTTTGAATGGAGGTGAAATTGAATCTTTCACAGTTTTTTTTTTTAATGGTTTCAAGTACAAAGGCATTGTAATTTTTTTTTTTTTTTTTCATTGCTTAAAACACTTCATTTTATTACACCTCTAACAAATTTTGCCTGGAGGCATACTCTACCTTTTCACTGATCTGCTATTGCAGCAGCATGGACAGAATAGGTGTGACCAAACTGCCATTAGTCCAGCTCCATCTTTTCTTGGTGTGGTTTCACTGCACTAGATTTATGGTAGCACACCTAGTCACGTTCGCAGCCTACATGAAAATTATAACAACGCTGAAACGCCGAACATCTTAATGTGAAAACTGAACATATCACATGTTCATGATTTTTTGGTGCTTATTTCTCATGTTGTAATTGTGATTGTTGTCTGACCATGAGTTGTATCCATTGTATTATGTTTGTTATGTATTTTTCCCATCATACTGAAGTGTATACCCAATGTCTTTTTTTAGCATACTGTAATTAAAAATATTTTTTCTACCTCCTGTAAGCAGTAATCTCTCGCTTCATATTCTGTTCAAGTAAAAATGTAAAAAAAAAAAAAAAAGTATTTCAGCTAGGGCTTCAACTAACAATATCTTTTATTATTGATTAATCTGCCTATTGATGAGTCAATTAGCTGTCTTGTTTTCAAAAATAATGCCCATTATAGTTTCACAGAACCATATGTGATGTCTTCAGATGTTTTCATTTATCTCCATGTTTATGTCTTAGTATCATGAGATAAGACAGGCATCATGGCAGCATCTGATTTAATTTGTTTTTATTTCCTCCTTGGTTTGAGACAGTGGGAAATATTTATGTCACAGACAAATATGGATGGTATTATTATTATGAGAGGGTTTTTTTGTCTATCCTACATACAGATGGGTAAGAAAAACCCAACATAGTGTCCAACAGGTGTCTTAAGGTGTTTGGCCACCATGTGTCACCAGAACAACTTCAATGCTCATTTACACTGATTCTACAAGTCTCTGAACTCTACTGGAGAGCGCTGTCTAACGTGTCGGTCCAAAATCACCCATAGGTGTGCAGCTGGGTTGAAATATGAAGGCC
The DNA here is from genome assembly GCF_002814215.2 of Seriola lalandi dorsalis. Taxonomy (NCBI): domain Eukaryota; kingdom Metazoa; phylum Chordata; class Actinopteri; order Carangiformes; family Carangidae; genus Seriola; species Seriola lalandi. The sequence goes on from NW_019520219.1 coordinate 13,414, forward strand.
ACTGGATGTGATTTACATAATTTTCATTCTCAAACTATTCAGGGACCCAATGGGGCCTTATGGAAATGGGGTATTATCATATCGTATATATATAAAATCATATTTTTTTTCATATATATATATATATATATAAAATCATATTTTTTCCAACAAATTATTTTCGAATTGTGAACATGAGCTTCTTGTTATTTTTTCGCTTTTTGCAGTTTTTAGTCCAACCGCCAGGGGGCGACTTGAGTTCGTTCACCTCGGTTGTCTCGCGCTTTGAATTCAACCAAGCTGACTTTACCAGGTGGGAGAGAGAGACACGACTGAAGAATGTACTTAATTTAAACAGATGCAAGATGAAGAAAGTGTTCACCGCAGAACAGATTTCGGGCTGGTTCACCTCGGGGACCACGTTTGCAAACATTAAACTTACAGAAGAGGCTGTTGAAAGAAAGGTCGATGAACCAACGTCGAAAGAGATCAGGTGAGCTAGCCTGAGGCGAATTCAGTGGTCAGCTAGCTTAAAGTTGGCTAACCTCATGCTAGCTAGCATCCCTGCTTCCCACCTGCCCTGCGCGAGTAGTTTGAAAATATAGCAGGCTGTAGGTGTCTCTTTTATCACAGCCACAAACTGGTTAAAGTTTGAAAATATAGTAGTAGCAACGACACACGTGTTGGAGGACGATGGCCTGTGTTGAGTTGTAGCCAACATGGTAGTTAATTATCTGTAGCTGTTTAAACTGTCTGCCTAATTGTAATTTTTTTTTAATACTGCCGTTGTGTCAAATGGAGGTTTTCAGTTACTGTAGCAGGGATTTTTAAGCTGTAACCAGAATTTGGAAATACTGCCATCATTAGGCCCCCTCATAAAATTCTGACCAGAAAAAAACAGTTTTTAATGGTTCAGATGATCAATTTTTTCAGCTGTTATTTTCTCATACTAATCTAATACTCAGGTTGCGTTGGGACAAGGATTAACAAGATGGCAAATAAGACAAAAACATGTATACTATACAAATGTTGTTTATTTTTTCATTTTTTTTTTAAACTACTTGATAGTTTTACCTCTTTATGGCTCTCAAAACTGTTCAGATGAAATAATGTGAGAAGGGGAATAACAGTCTTTGGTTGAACTTTGCAAAACTCAGACATTTTCAGCCTGTGATGAGATTTCACAGGTACACTTTGCTTCTCTTTAAAGACCAGCTAGCCAAAAACCTGTTACTACTTTGTCCAGGTTGTTCATTTTTTCAAATCCCGTGCCCACATGACATCTCTTTTACTACCTTACAATATACCTCTTGAAATACATCCTCAACTCTGATGTCTGTAATCAGGACTACAGAAAACCACTCAGAAGTATGGGATTATAAAGAGCAGGCAGGCAAAAAACTAGTTCTTGTAATGAAATGCATTTTGGTCACAAGCCTTGAAATATCTAAAACTAATACAAATAATCAAGTTTTGAATCTCATCTCCATGCTGAGGATGTGATGACTGGTTGTCCGTGTGTTAAACACAAGATTGCGGACGTTGAGCAGTTTATTCTCTCACAGAGTAGTGCTGTATGACCCCTTGGGCCTGAGAGGAACTGGATAGTAATATGGAAGATCCCAGTCCCTGTTGGCTGTGAATGAACTGGAGTGCCGCATGGCCCGGTCCACATATCCAGAGATTGTTGGGATCTCGTCCCTTGGTTGGTCTCCACAGTTGGGGACGGTAGGTGTGACAAAGCCCTGCTTCATTTTGTAGCGACTGGTCCAAGCCTCCATTGGTTGGAGCTGTGTTGGCTGCACTGAGAGGTCGTCCTCATCATCATATTGCTTTTGGCTCAGGAAGTCCCTCAGCACCTGCTTGAACACAGATGCCAGCTCCCAGGGCCTTATGTTGTTAGTGGCAAGCACTTCACGAAACCTGTGGAACAATGCACCGATATAGTTAATTAAACACTTGTTGAAGTTTCAAGGATTTATATCAACGCAATGTCAGCCTCCCACAATTTCAGCCATGAGTTTCTAATGTTTCTGTATTTTACCCATCTCAAAAACTAAGACCTGTATGGTCTTCCAGCTTTTGAGTCTCTTGTAGTTTCAAGAATGACGTATCTAGGACAACAGCACAGATTTGTGGAAATGGTACAAACATTATAACACCTATCTTACTAAATATGTTATTCTCTGGTAATGTGGTTATGTAAGCACATACTAGTGACCTAGAAGTGGGTTGTATGGGAAATGAGTAAGTAGGTCACAGTGCTCAAACATGTAGAACAACACTTCAACCTCCTTTTTAATATCATAATTGCTAACATAGAGATGATGAAAGGAAACCCCGGCAGTCTGGCTGCGCTCAGCCTTACAGGGCATCCTTCACCTTCACATGTTCACACCCTACATTGCCTGCCTCTGTGACAGTAACACATAATGGCTTTCTTGGCAGCTCGCCCTGCCTCTCTTTCCCTTTGGGTCTTCTCTGCTTTGCCTGCTGTCAGGCCTTGTGTTGATGCAATAGCAACTAGCCACTGTTGACAGCATACTAATGTGAGGATGGAGCATGGCATGTCCACTACCAAACACCTGGAAAGGACGGTGGCTGCGTGGATGGGTGGGATCTGGGCACACAAGAACTCCAATTGGTGTAGCTCCGATGTGGGGATGAGGGTCCGTAACCTAGGGTACTTCTGAAACCAGTGGAGACCCATGGTGCTGTGGGCCAGCCTGTGCTCTCGCTCCAGTTCCCTTGCCAGCTGCTCACGTTCCTCCACATGCCACAGGAGTTCTCTGATCAACATGCGGTTGGGCACAACCCCTGAGGTCTTAAGAGGTGGTGCTTCATCCTGAGTCTGCACTCTTGTCTCATGTGGCCACTTCATCCAGCTGAACAGGGGCATGGCGGTCACAGCAGACAATCCTGAAAACTGAAAAAGCAAGAATTCTTTGTTATTCTGTGCCGTGAAGCCATTTTAAAGCATTTGAATATGCTTTAATATTTCTTGCTTCAAAGCAAGTGCCAAGTTCTCTCTAAATTGCACCTTCAAATGACAAGAGAACATTACACCATGAGACGAACTGTGCAAGGGGTAGGTAAAGCTAATGGAAGAATAATGTTGGAAAACGAGCTCTAGAGGAATTTGTCAAAATCAAGAAATTCCTGAAGAAAAAAAACTGTAGTTGTACCAAAACGGGGTCATATTTTCAGCTTGTAAGACCACAGTGAGAAATGTGCTAGAAAATCTCAACCTAAATGAGAAAATTTTGTTTCTCATTTTAACCATAACTTTGTAGCCCTATTGAAATTAATGCTTTAAGGTTGACAGTGAAGGATGATCACCCCCTATCTAAGCCGACCTATGGTCTCTGCCTGATGGGTGCTATGATTGCCTTCAGTTCAAGTCAAACTCTGAAAAAGATGATTTCAAGATGATGGATTCAACACAGCCTCCAGATGGATTACAAAGCCTGCAGGGTCAGAGGTCAGCCTCACTGAGCACTTTACACATCGTAAGGTTGCAAAAACAGTGCAGTTTTCTCATGTCTGATTTGATTCCTGCTTGAGCGCTCCAAAAATAATAAAAACAAAAATTATTACTTGGACAACTGATTCTTCCAGCATGTGCAGGACAGAATCATCACACTAACATTTGACTGAAGATTGAAAGGAAAGATTTGTACTTACAGGTGAAAACTGCACTGCTGACGCTTTTCTGAGATATTCAGAAAATGAGCAAAGATGAGCTTTTCACAGAGTACAGTCTGCAGCTTTTGTCAGTCCAAGCAAACTTCATTCCTTCACTCGCTGTCGACTACATCCCTTGTTGTCAAATGCCATCAAAAGAGCATATCGTGTGTGTCCGCAGCAATCTGTTGGAATCGTTTTTCCTCTTTGTGTTGTAGTTATTGTCTTGTCCTTATCATCCCTCCGCTGCTCCTGTCACGCAGACTTTTTCCAGGAGAGTTAGTCACACACTGCTAACTGACTAAGAGCTGTCACCTCTCCTCTTCTTTCACCCCACTCTCCTCTGTGCAGTGTGCAGCTTTGTTGTAAGGTCAGCTGCTTTGTAGCTTGTGCATTGGAGAGAAAGAGAGAGGGCGAGAGTGCATGTGTGCGCACGAGCCGTGGGTGTGTTGTATTTGAGCTCCTCTGTCAGAGTTTGTGCCTGCTGTTGCGATAAAATCCTCCCCTCACGAAGAGAAAGGGAGAGGCAGAGACAACTGGGAATGCACTCCAGGCTACAGTGCTGCAGGCCTGGCTGAGCTGACCAGAGGAGGCAGAGACTCGGAGCAAAGTTAGACATGGCATTAAGTAACGAAGTGGGCAGAGCTGCTGGTATTTTCACTCACTGTGAACTTGCATTCAGAGTTTACTTTTAATTATAAATTCAGTGTTACTCAACTTAGAATTGGAGTCTTTTTAAGTGATAAAAAAAAAACGCCATCAGTTCTGAGAACTGCCCCAGTCTTGGTCTGTCTGTTGTGTCAAATAGCGTTAAGTGCTGCAGTACCCAGTCTTAGCCACAATGGATGTAGCGAAGGTGATGATGGCTGACAAATTGTAGCATATTCACATTGCTACAAGCTATTGCATTCAGGAATAAAACGCAGCACTGAGACACTGATCTAAAATTTATCCAGGGTCTGGAAGGGAATTTATTAAAGCTGCTAAAGTTCAGCCTCTTATTTTAGCCTGTCCACAGTACATGCAACAGATTTATTATTCAGTGATTGCATATTTCTTACCAAGTGCTTCTTTGGGCCTTTGGCAGTTATGTTTTCTGAGATCAAACTGAGTATTACACTATATCCTTTACCTATACATTGCTATCCAGAATTACTGAAGGAATGTTGTCTGTCATATGAATAGAGAGAAGGAAACTTGTCCCATATAAGCAGAACATAAAAAGATTGCTGTTTGGTCTGTGAAATTGAATTAAGTGTGTTTGTAATCTAAGTGGAAAATGGAGTTAAAAAGCCTGAAAATTTCAGTTCCTATGCATAGTAGCTTATCAAGTCATTACCACTTAATAAACTGCTTAAAATGACTCTAATTTTGTTTCTTTTCAGACCAGAAGAGGTTCCTGAAGAGGGCAGCCTGAAGACTGTGAACCCTGACAGAGAGGGGTTAAAAAAAACAGAAACTACAGTGAGGAGTGAGTTTTGAACTTTGTGTTGACTTTTTCTTTTCTTCTTCTAAAATCATGTTTGCTTTCATTGTAAAATGTACAAAAATCTGCAATAGACTGTTGCACTGTATTTCTTATGCATATTAATCTGTACTTTGTATTGTAATCTGAATCTTAAGGTACTGCTCCTCCTGCACTCGCGAGCTACGAGTACCCCAGCTTGCCGATAACTAAAAACAGACAGGAGGTAAAATGTAGTGTCCATATGCCGCATACACCCAACCACGCAGTCTGATGGTCTTTAAGTGCACACTCATTCTCCTGTAGTTCTTTTTCTTTTGGTCATGTATAGACTTTTACTGAGAATGTCACTATGTCCTTAGGACACTGGTACTTTAAAGCTTTTACTGTTTGCCCAAGATGAACTCAATGTTATTTGATGCTGCAGGACAACACCTAACTTGAAATTCACTGTTGTTTAATAGAGTGGTGTGTGTATATTTTAGGAGCTCATGCTGTCATTTAAGCTGCACTTTCTTAATGCAGATTATAAAGTCTGGACTTCTGATTACAAATCAGCTTAGCACATCCATCTGCACTACTATTTCATAACTGATTTTTAAATTTCTTTTTTATGTTGATGATATGGTACAAATAGCCAAATGGGTTTCTGTTTTTTCTTTTGTTAACTCTCTGTGTGTGTGTGTGTGTGTGTGTGTGTGTGTGTGTGTGCTTCCAGCTGATTTCCCTCATAGAAAACAACTCTGTAGTGATTATTCGAGGAGCCACAGGCAGTGGCAAGACCACCCAGCTGCCTCAGTATATTCTGGACCACTACAACGAGAAAAATGCCTCGTGCAACATTGTGGTCACCCAGCCTCGCAAAATTGGGGCCACCAGTATTGCTCGATGGGTTGCCGCACAGAGAAAGTGTACTCTGGGTAGTCTGGTGGGATGTCAGGTTGGTGTAATATTTAGATTGAATCGGGTTTATTTAAACTGTACAATACATATATGGGCCTGCAAATATGAAAGGCCATGCATTTATTCATTTTATAATATATAAGGGAGAAAAAGAATGAGACTAACACCTGTACCACTCTTATGTAACAGCATCTGACCATTGACCTGTAATGATTCACTTTAGACTGCACAAAAAGCACTCATTTCATGTCTGGCAGTTAAAAAACAAGTTTTTGTATGCATGTGTTGACAAGCTCTTGTGTGTGCTTTGTTGCCAGGGTGTCTGACTGTATTGTGCAGAGCTCTGAAACAGTGCTAATAATAACTGTTGTCTCCTCCGCTCGATGCAGACCTCTGGAGTTAAAGATGATGTAATTTAAGTGGGAGCAATAATAAACAGTTGATGTTACTAAGAGAGATATAATGGTCAGGTAATGCAGCATAACCTGAATATTATGTTCTTTATTCTATATATTGCTAAGGTGATTTTTAATTTTTTTTTAGCTTTTCTGCAGCTTTTCTGTTCCTTTTTTTTTTTTTTTTTTTTTTTTTTTTTTTTTTTTTTTTTTTTGTCTTGGTTTATGAAAGTCGTGCAGTCAATGAATGAAAAGTTCTTTTGTGCTCAGAGTTGAGTCAGCGAAGCAAAAGTATTTCCCTGAGGTCAGACAGGGTAGCAATGGATTATATCTCAGGTCACTGGTATTTCCTCCAAAACCAACCAGAAATGGTCATGTTGGCCCTGCAGACATTATTTTTAAGACACTGCAAAAAGTTTAGGCCTAAAGCCATTGTAGAGGAAGTTTACTGTGGCTTCTTCTGTTCATCTCTCTGAGGCAGTGGAATATAACCTTAATGGGAGACAATAAGTGTGTGTTTCTGTGTTTTACATGGCAAGGAATGCCTTGATTTGCCAATGGAAAATGTATAACAAAAGTGTGCCCTGGAACTCAGTGGATCTGTGCAGTGCTGTAATGTAATAAAATGATATATAAAACACCATGAATATTTATGACCTTTGTAAGGAAACCAAAACATAGATGGTATGGCACTGAAGAAGTGCATCCCCCAGGGAGACAGAGTGGTGATTTCTATGAGCTGATGTTCAGATGACAAGATTCTCAGGTTTTTGTAGAGAAACAAATTCTAAATCTGCTGTGAGAGTGCCAAAAAAACAGATAGTATTGATTTACAATGTCAAAATTCATGGATATGTGTTGGACGGATTTATATGAAACTCTGAATATTTGTATTTCAGGTTGGACTGGAGAAGATGGCTACTGAGCACACCCGGCTAATCTACATGACGACAGGAGTGCTGCTGCAAAAACTGGTTTCAGCCAAGTGCCTCACAGAGTACTCCCACATCTTCGTAGATGAGGTGAGGAGCATTTTAAATGAACATGTACATTTCAAAATAACTGGTACTGAGATTTTGAGTTTGTTTTTTGTCTAGATTACAAATGATTTCCCTTAAAAAGCTCATACGTTGCATATTGAATCAAAATAGTATTAATTTTACTGAGTAAGATGGACTTCTAAATTCAAATTTGCCACATTTTATTTTGCTTTAATTATCAGTTTCATCATGTCTGTCATGTTTTGCTTTGGTTTCATTTACATTTTATGCTTATACATGGGAATGGCTTAATCATTAGATCCTATTTTCTAATCGTAGATTAGTGACTATTGTCACTAGTGACTATTATCCAAATGTGGCTGTTTAACAACTCTGCCTTTACCCAAGGTTCATGAGCGTACTGAGGAGATGGACTTTCTTTTACTGGTTTTGAGAAAACTCCTTCATTCCAACTCTCGTTATGTCAAGGTAATTGCTAGATCAAAGTAAACATCCCTCCTCTGTTGTCCTCAGTCAGTTGAACTCTCACTCGTATAACCTGTGTTTTTTCAGATCATCCTCATGTCGGCCACCATCAACTGCAGAGAGTTTGCTGAGTACTTTGGCACCCCAATTCGTGGCAAGATGAACCCAGCCTACGTGTTTGAAGTGGAGGGGGCACCCTATGCCATTGAAGAGTTTTATCTAGATGAGATCCAAAACATGTTTCCATACAGGGTAATGAGAAAGTAGTTGTTGACTGATGCTGCTGTTCTCTGTATTGTACAGTCTACATATTTGTATGCTTCTTCGCCAGGTTGAGTTGCTTCATATTGATGACCCTCATATCTCAGTAGAGATGTACAATCTGGCCATCAGTCTCATCCAGAGCTTTGACGAGATGGAGGGCAAAGATTCCAGGTGAAGCCTTGGTGTTTTAGCACACTTAACTGCTTGGTCAGACGCGCTGTTGTCCCCTGTTTGTTCAGTTATGTGTTGAAATGTGTGTTTGTGTGTGAGCAGAAAAGCTGAGAAAGAAGGTGGCATGACTCTGTCAGAGAGAGGCAGTGTGCTGGTTTTCCTTCCTGGTATACATGAGATAAGCTACATGCAGGAGGCCTTGGCCAAGCTGGTCCACAAAAGGTGGGCTTTTGAGTTTACCTGTATGTTTAAGCTTTCTCTGTAGCTAATATCATTGTCTTCTTTAGCCATTTCTCTGGCTTCCTTTTTTTAAGTGTTGTGTTTTAGTGATGATGATTAGAGTGAACATCTCTAAAACACAGAGTTCTTATTAACTTACATTACCTTTTTACTTGTGATGAATGTTTATATTTACCATTACAACGAATGGACTTCCGTTATTCAGATTGCAGGTTTATCCTCTCCACTCCACCGTGACGCTGGAGGAGCAGAACGGTGTGTTTCTGTTCCCTGTCCCTGGATACAGAAAGGTAAAAGCAGTTTATCTTATTCTGTCTCACATGTGTTGGAGTACCAGCTGTACTGATGATATTTGCATCTTCACAGGTCATCCTTTCCACCAACATCGCAGAGAGTTCGGTGACTGTTCCGGACGTTAAATATGGTGGATATTTTTGTCCCTCAGCTTGGGTTAATTATTATTATTATTATTTTCTATTATTTATTTTTATTTGTAATGGCTCTTTTTTTTATCATCACAGTGATCGATTTTTGCTTGGCCCGTCACATGGTCTGTGACCAAGATACCAATTTTCAGTCTCTACGTCTCACCTGGGCATCCAAAACCAACTGCAACCAGCGCAGAGGTATGGCAACTACAGCACAGAGCTTTAACTGCGTGCAAAGTGTCTGTTCACCTCTGACCTCTCTCACTTATCTCCTCCCTCTGTCAGGTAGGGCAGGACGAGTGTCGAAGGGCTACTGTTACCGTCTTGTCTCCAAAGATTTCTGGAGGAATGAAATCCCAGATTACATGATCCCTGAGATGCTGGTAAGAAAATATATTCCAACACCAGAGATTTTTATTTTTGCAGTGTTGAGAATGGCTCTGACAACCAATCTGTGCCATACTGTTTGCGTTCTTCTCAGCTTGCCCCCTTGGCCACCATCATGCTGAAGGTGAAGCTGCTAGACATGGGAGATCCCCGCTCCCTCCTCTCAACAGCCCTCTCACCCCCCAACCTTGGTGACATAGTGAGAACGGTACTCCAACTCAAAGAGGTCAGTAAAAAGATGCCAGATTGATGATTCTTCCCTGAGAGAGACACTAATGTCTAGTCAAGTATGTTTGAATTTGTGGCTGTGATGATGACTGTTGTGTATTCGGGCAGGCAGCTGACCACTCAGCTCTGTCACAGAGTATTAGACCTGGAGTTCTCTCACAGGAGCTTTGCGTCAGCCAGTGTTAGTATCGTCAAGTCTGTTAGGTGAGACTAATGTAGGGCAGTGTTAGCTTGTTTTTGCTCTCATCAATGATAAATTATAAATATTTCAGAGAAAGATTTTTGTTTTTATTTAGTCTTATAGTAAGAAAGTCAAAATTACAAATGCTTTATAAAGGCATTTCAAGATAATGAGGTCATAATACAAAAACACAATATGCATCAATACCCATAAATTTTTATTACAAATTAGTGAAGTTAAGAACGAGATGAACCATTTACATGTCCAAATCATCAAATATTAAAAGTAAAACCTAATCTGAGGTAATGTTTAGGAGTTGATTAGCTGGTATAAGTAAAGCTTTCTGTCTTCACACTGGTTGAGTGTTTATTCTGCAGATGGGTGCACTGTCTGTGAAAGGTGATGGCAAAGGTCAAAATGAGGATGGCGAGCTGACGTTCCTGGGTCGAGTGCTGGCCCACCTGCCTGTGGACCTGTGCCTGGGGAAGATGATTGTCCTGGGCCATGTCTTTGGCTGCCTAGACGAGTGCCTCATCATAGGTCAGTCTGTCATTACACAGCTGAAATGGGACTCAGTTTCCGCATATGCACGTGTGCATTCGTAAAGACATAGATTGATCAACAAATCTGTCATCATTGCACTCTTGGAATGCGTTGGTCTGCATGTAACATGTTTTTGTGATTGTTTGTTTGTTATATCCCCAGCTGCCTCACACTCTCTGAAGAGTTTCTTTGCCATACCATCCATGCAGCAGCTTGCTGGCCACAGGTGAGTCACATCCAGCTGCAATAATTCACAGACAGCTGGGCTGTCAGTATAGATAGTTTTTGAATCCCAACAAAGGGGCACAGGATATCTGGGACTCGATGAAGTCTAGGCTCCTCTCTTGACTGTTGACTCACTTTTATATCTTTGGTCCCATTGCAGTGTTTTGTGGCTAATGAGATGCCTTGCAGTAGAAAGCAAATGCTCACAGTCCAAACATGATGCCGCTCTCTGTGGTCATACAAAATGATGAAATGCCAAAAAAAAAATGAGTGTGGTCATTAAAACAGAACAGATTGTTTTTCTTGCACAAGATGCCTAAAAAGTCCACGTTACAAACCGCAACATGTCTTCAGCAGACTACAGGCTAGAAACAGGTTCTCTGTATTATATCTTTGTTTTTATCTGCACTGAATGGTATTTGTAATTCCAGGAGCAAGTTGGCCTTTGCCCGTGGCACACCAAGTGATTCCATAGCTTTTGTCAATGCCTTCAAGGTAATGTGTTTGATGTCAAGTCAACAGCAAGTTGTGTTGCTCAGTGGAATCACATATTTACCTCATGGCTGTTGTTTTTAAAACCCTTCTCTATTGTTTCACTGTTAGGCATGGCACTCATCCAAAAAGAGAGGACATCTGAGACACCCAAAGGTGAACCAAACAACAACCAATCATGAGCTCACAGCAAAAAGCAACATACATAAAAAAAATGCTGATTTTTAAAAAAAAAAAAAAATTTTATATAGCTTCAAAATAATACTGCTGTTGTACGGAGCCATCTCTTGAAACTCCAGTCATTCATCTTAAATTATTTTTATGATTGGCATGGAGGTTAACATAATTTCTCAGTGCCATTGTTAATAAATCATCATAGCACTGTGTGAACAACATAAAGCACAAAACTATAATGTACAGAGCAGCTGCCAAGGGAAAGTAGAATGAGCAATGAGCCTGCTGCTCTCTCCTCTTAGGACGAGCTGGACTGGGGAAGAGAGAACTTCATTCAGATCAAGAGGATCAGGGAGGTACAGAGACGATGCAGAGAGATGAATTCATTGTTGTGTGTGTGTCTGTCTGTCTGTGTGTGTGTATATATGTGTGTGTATATATAGCCAATTTTCTGTTAAGTTTTAATGGCAAGAATGGAGTTTATAAAAAATACCTTGTTTTAAAGTTCAAGTTTCATGGCAGATTTTAACTGGTTGATTGTAACCTGTTGGTGCACAGATTACTATTTTCTCATGTAATGTTAACGAGCTAATCGATTTGAAATTAAGATGTTTGAAAAGATTTGTGGCTCCGCCCTCCTCATCCGTAACTCACTGTCCAGGTTGCAGAGCTGTATGAGGACCTAAAGAAGCGTGTGTCCCAGTTCAACATGCATGTGCAGGACAACGAACCATCAGACTACACCAGCACACACAAGCAGAAGTTCATTCTTCAGGTTAGAGGCAGTGCTGGACATGATGGGATGTACATACCGTAAATGATTTCCCAGATCCAAGTGTAGTTAGTCTACAACTCAGGTCTGTTATTGGAGTTAATAGATATGCAGTTGTATATTCACACCTAAATGTCAGTTTTGTTATTGCACCTAACTCTGTCGTAGGTGGTCATTGCTGGTGCCTACTACCCCAACTACTTCCTACAGGGGGAAATAGATGAAGACCTGGCCTCCAGAGAATTAAGTGGCTATAACCCCAGAACAACAGTGATGGTATAAACCTTTGTGTTGGCAGCCAAGAACTGATTACTGTTTGAAATCATAGTTGTGAAACATGTTTAGAACAGGCAGATCTTAAAATGTGATTCCTCCTTGACTGATACTTTACTCTTATGGGGCAGCTAGTTTGACTATAATCTTTTAAACTAGTTAATGAGGAAGTTGGGATCTTGTAATTGTAAAATCAGCTGTTGTGTTGTGTCCAGATGAGGAACCTCCCTCCGTACAGTTTCCTTTACTACAAGCAGCTGCAGTCTCTGTTCCGCCTGTGTGGACAGGTCAAAAGCATTTCCTTTGAGAGCTCCAGGTAAATGGAGGCACATCAAACCTCAGCACTTTGTCTATACAATGCATTTTTTTTAATAAAGAACTTAAATTTGCACACTCATTATCTGACTGTGTGTGTGCACTCAGAGCGTACGTTGAGTTTTACAGGACATCTCAGGACTCAGGGGTGCTGCCCGAGGTGTCCCTTGCCCTTCTCCTGGCCCAGCTGAGTCGTTCCATGGAGCTGTCGGTTTACTCCAATGAACAAATTGAAAAATCTGCCGGGAACAGAAACATAACTCACATGAAATATGCACGGTATGGCTTTAATGACACATAATGGAAACCTATACAGAACTTTACTTCTCTCCCTGTCTGTGTGAGTGAAATCTGTTGCTGCATGTATTTGGAAAAATTATCTTAAATTTGATCAGTGAGGGGGAAAAAAATTCATGAGAGCACAAGGGTTGACTGTGTTTTTTGAGGGGTGAAACCGCCTTTTTGGAAAGAGGAGCCCCTTGCACCACAGGCTGTATTGGTCAGTGCCCATGCGCTGAGCCTTAATATAATCTGACATCCTAGCACTCTGCATGACTTTCCACAGAAATCACTTTGACTCAGAGAGGGTAGGTTTTAGGCAGACACAGCACCAGCTCCTTCCTACCTCCCTCTGGGAGGTGGGAGATGGGGTGACTTGGCATATTATTAAATATCAAACAAAAACACAGCTCACAGACTATTCTCACTATTACTTTCCCTTTAACAGTGATATTTCCACCTGGCTAAAACTCAAAAAAATGTTGGCATGTTTTGGTAAGCTTGAATAGATTTTCCATTTTGATACTTTGGCATTATGTTTTTTTAATGCTCCGCTCAAACCAAAGGAACTGCATTCAAGCCCACATACTGGCAAGCATTTACCTTGCTACAAGATATGTTACTAAGACAGGCTGCTTCTTTTTCTCTAATACTAATACTTCCAGTCTTGTCGGATAAACAGTACTTCTTTTGAAAAATCATTGCATCAATTGTTGTGGTCAACTGAACAAACTTTTATGTTTGCAAGTTATCTTTTGATGTAAGATACCTTGTGAACACTTGCCAGACAGCTCTGTAAACTCATTAAAATAATGTGATGTTATGACATTCAACATCAAAGCAGCAATAGATACAGTCTGACACCGTGTTCACAGTGTGAGTGCAGTGAAAGTGAATGTGCACATAATATTAAAGTCCAGTTCTGTGCCATTTCTGTACAGAGTGAATGTCGACTTCCAGAACCAGTCTGTCTGCCCAGTGGGAGTGGTGAGCAGCACTATTGACCCAGATAAGCTACCCCTCAACCGCTTGTTTGTGGTCAACATCACAGAGGTCAGTCTTCTACATTTAACTTGGTCTGACAAATTTCAAAAGAGATGCTGAGAAAAACTCTGAAGGCCATCTGTTGGGTTTTTGACTAAATGTCTGAATCTTTAATGAATGTGTCCTCTCTCAACTCTGATCTCTGCTGCAGGTGGTGGAGGTGGGGAATTTCTGGGGGTTCCAGGCAGATGAAGCCAGCCTGGAGAAGCAGCGCCATCTGACAGCTGATATTAACAAACGCACACTGCATCCTGTAACTGTGTCACTCTACCCCAACCTGCTGTGTCTGGCACCGTACTCTGAGATTAATGAGCAGAGCCTGTACTACCGTGCCAAGATCCTGCACATGCGTGGCAATACAGTGGAGGTGAATATCGCTTGCACACTGCAATTCTCTGGTCAAGATGTAGCACATCCTGTGCTGTTTTCTTTTTCCAGCAACTTTCCCTACTATGAGCGTGTTATAACTTTCACACTTTAAACATTTCGGAACAAGGGATTGCAACTTACAGGCTTATATTGCCTCTTCACCAGTGGTTGAAACAGGTTGCTCATGAATTTATATGACAGCATTATTCTATTGGTGGAGAATGATTTCTGTTTTTCAGACATGCAGATTGTTTTCTTCACTTAATAGGTTGTACCACCATGTCAAAAATGTTTTCTTCTAATAATGTGCTTGATGTAGCTCAGTAGTGTATTTAATGCTGCAGAGACAGGTTTCACCAAGTTCTACAGTTATCTAGCTGAGTTTCAGGGTGTAATCTCTCTAAACTTAGTGATCTAGCCAGGTGCCAGGAAAATAAATCTCTACTAAAGACATGAAGAAAGTGAATGAAATGCAGAGGGTATAGGGGTAGAGAAAAGAAAAATTTATATATGTAAGTTTGCAGAAATGAAAGTGTTGCTGGCCAGATCTGGAAGTGTCTGTATTTTGTGTTTATGCAGACAAATGAGCATTTTGTACTTCTCTCTTCTAATCTTTAGAAGTCAGGGGGAAAAACACAACATAGGGAATTCTTAAACAGGAGTGTAGGACAGCAGTTCATACCATCTGATGTACCAGAGAACAGTGAGTTTGCTGTTATTCTGCAGGTGTTTTTCTTGGACTTCGGCAACACGGGGGTTGTTGCCTCCAGCAGCCTCAGAGAGCTCCCCTCAGACCTCCTGTCTCACCCTTTCCAGGTAGTATTACTATGAGTGGCATCATTTATCTGGATAGTAAATACACATTTACCTTATTTCACTTTTCAAACTTTGAACAAATATTAATTCAAGCACCGTGTTCATGGTCTCAGGCTCAGGAGTTCCAAGTTACTGGAATGCGTCCTTCAGCCCAGTCCATCATCATGGGGAACCAGTGGAGCAGCCGAGCCCGCGACTGTTTCATCACGCTTGTGAAGGGCAAGTCAGTCATTGTGTCGCTGTACTCCATCCTACACAATTGCATGCGTGTTCATGTGCTGATCAACACGGAGACAACAAACGCCAGCGTGGTGGACATGTTGGTGGAGGAAGGACATGCTGTGAAGGCCGAAGAGAGCTTTGATTCCAAGGTGACAAAACAGTTGGAAGCTCAGGCTGTCCCACGTTTAATGTGTTAGGCACTGTGCAATAGAATAAATCAAAAAACCATAACATGTGATACTTCACCTAAAATATATCAACAACTTAATTTACTTAAGACTTAACAACTTGCCCCCTGCAGGCTTGAAAAGTGTACACCAAAGTTTTCATGACAAATAAACGGCATCACAACATCCATAGAAACTACAAAGCCCTACAAGAAGCCCCAATTTGTTGAGACACACTTAATTGATTTTTAAGGAAAAATATCCCAGCCCAGATTCAGGTAGAAGTGAAGGAATCTGTGCTTTTCTCAGTCAAGATGTCTTTGTGTGCCATTGCAGCAAAACCATGAGGCTCTGATGTCCCTGTACAAGGACATGGAAACAGGTGCCTTTGTCCCCAATGCTGCCAGCAGCTCCTGGAAGGATCGAAAGAAAGAGGAGAAGGACCTCATTGATAACCTTCTCTCTCACTTTTCTAAGAGCAACAAGTCCTTTTCAAAGACAAAGGCAAGAATAAGCTACAGCTTACAGAATATTTTCATATCATATTTGTACCAACATTTTAGTAATAGTAAAAAATTATAACTGATTGCATTAAGAAAAAACTTGAGTATTAAAAAATGGGTTTGTGTGTGGAGATGCTGATATTTTGTTACTGGATGGGTGATGGTTTTGTCCAGGAGATGGCGCCATTTCAGTGGCTCAGTTCATTGGTGTTTATTCAGAGGCACACCCATTCTGTCTGATAGAACAATGACGACAGAGTGGGCCCAGATCTGAATCACGATAACCAGTGGATGCATGAATACATCAGGCGATATCTGACTGCTTCCTTCTCTCTGACACCACAGGTTCATCTGCATGGACCAAACAGTCCTCACAAAATAAACTTCCACAGCTTGAGCCACAAGACCTACTACAAGTAAACATTATATACACCAATACCAAATTAAACTTGTAAGTTTTCCTTGCTTATGAGTGCGTCCTCTCCCAGGACAGTGTGTGTAGAGAGGTGCAGCATCAACTCTCTGGCCCTGAATGAAACCCCTCACTACAAACACCAGAGGATGCTGGTGGCCGGGTCTGTGTCAGTCAACTCCACAGGTACCAGAAACAAAATATTTGTGTAAATATGAACCCATGAGCATTGTTTTAGAGCCACCACTAATTATATTTTGATGTTAATGGTTCAACTAACTGTGTAATGTGCAAGGGGTTTCCAGAAGTGACAGTCTCTTTTAGCTCATTGTTTTGGTTGTAAATTATGTTCAGCTAAAAAGATGGTGATAAACCCACTGCACAGAACTTGTCAGGCACCAAACAACAAACACCTAGCAACTAGCTAGTGAACATAGTCTCATAGAGCCCAGACAGACTGAAGACCCAGATATTTTTTTCTTAGGATTTGGTATAAATAGTGGACTTAACAAATGTCAGCTGGCCAAACTGCTGAGTACTGAATTAAAAAAATTGTTAACAGATTTATCAGAACAGCTTTATAAAGACCGTAATAATCTAGGGCTGTATGTTTTTCAGCATGTTCATCCTCTTCCAAATATCAATATTGCTGCTTGTGTGTTTGTGTTGCAGGTACACGCATTCTCCTGAAAGATACCTCCATCATGCCAGACGTCTCCGGACTGCCTGCACTCCTTACCATGCTCTTCACCCCCATCATGGAGTTGCGGTTAGTTAGACACACGCACTCACCATTGCACACCTTAAAGGTGGCACAGTCAAAAAGTCACAATAATATTTATGTATATTTTCTTAGCACTAATGAAGATAGGACCTGCTACACCGGTGCCCTCTGTGGACTGGGTTGGAACAGTCAAACGCAAGCGGGTGTCCTACCTGAGCACGACATTGAACTCGCCTTTGACGTCAAGTTTGATGTTGAGGACATCACTGAGGTAACAGCTGTCACCAGAGACAGATGTGTGACGCCTGACAGTGGGCAGGAACACTGATTAGTTTCCTCAGGTCTGTGTCACTCTTTGGCTGCATCTCAGCGTCTGCAGGTGATTTTTACTGTATCTCTTCAGACGTTTAACTATTTTCAACTTTTTTCACCTCATGCTCTCGGACAAAAAAGACACAGCTGGGTTGCAGCATTTCCTCGCATGCTCGTTGTCCCTGAAATATATGGAGCTAAAAGTGCATGAACAATGTAACAATGCACTTGATGCAATTTACTCTTTTTTCTTTTTAGGGGATGCATTTCTGCATGGAATCTAAATAATATTTCTTAGTATGATTTTTTTTTTTTTTTTTTTTTTTTAAATCTCAGTATTTCAACAGCTAAGATTACCTGTATCTGCAACAAATTACAAACTCATAGATCTCAACACCATTAAGTTTTCTTTCTTTTTCAGATAAATGCTTTACGGGTGGCTATAAACCGTCTGGCGTGTGACGGACCCTGTGGCACTCTGCATCTGGGGCCTGACAGGATTAGCCACCTGCAGGAGGACTGTCGGGAACGCCTCACGAGGTTACACACACATAACACCCACAGAAATCAAGTCTAAATGTTCAAACTGTGTGTGTGTGTGTGTGTGTGCATTTAGTAATCTATGTTTATATTGTGTAATGTAGACTGTTCATCAAGTCACCTCCAAGGGAAGCGGTCACTCCAGTTTACTATGAGAAGATGGAGAAATGGAACCAGGTATGTTACATTGGTGCTCTTTCGTCCATTTCTGCTACGTTGCATTTTATCATCAACTCCTTCACTTACATGTTTAGTTTCTAGCACATTGTAGTTCTGTGTATTTCAAAGTTTATCGGTTCTGTAGGTGGATCCCTCTCTGAAGATGGACATCGTGGAGCCTGGTGGTGGAAAGACAAGAGGTGTTCTCTTCCATCTACACCCTGTTACTCTCCTCAACACATAAAAAGGCACTTAAAAACATTGAATTTGTGTTGAACTGATTCTAATGATACAATAGAGCAATTGCCAGGAATTTGAATTTAATTTTAAAAAATGTTTTAATTTAATGTTGCGAGGATTATATATGCTTTACCTTTTCTGTACATTCAAATAGAACTGTAGCTTTCAGCAGCACAGTAAAGTCCTCGATCTTTTCCTTGTTGTTAGCAGCTTTTACTAAAATTGTTTTGTGTAAACAGTTGAGTGCTAATGAGAAATGTACCATTGGTTGATTGGATTCATCTTGTATAGCTTGTTGTAACATTGTTTCAGCAGTGGGCCATTAAAAATAGTTGTTTGCAACAGATGAGGCTCGTCAGTCAGTCTCCATTCAAACATAGTCTCATTGTGACCCAAGAGTCAAGTTAAATTTATCACTACAGCGTGCGAGCGTGCGCGCGCACACACACACACACACACTCTAAGCTCCTACTACTAGAGGTATGCCTGTGCCAAAATTCATTGGCTTCTATTTATAGCTAATTCCAAGTCTTCCATCCAAAGTGTTATCACCTCAAACTTAGCTGTGGTGTCATACACAGTCTCATCTTCACCAACCTGAAGTTGTCTTATGAATGTGAACTCAACAGTGAGGTGGCTGAGGAGATGTTATACATCAAGGTACATTTATTTTTCTTATTCTTGTAATTAAATACATACTGTAAGTGCAAATAGTTAAAGAGTCCAGGGTCTAAAGAACTACAGAGTATAGTTGAACATAGTACAAAGTTGGACAGTTATTCAAACAAGCTAAATATCACCAGATACTCCTTGTCTTCATAGTAGTTGTACAACAGTACCTAAACATGAGCGTGTGTATTGTTCCTTATGGTTATACAAAAGCAAAAACCCTACAATTACCACATCTAAGACGCATACTTTTAAATTATTTTGTGCTTGGAAACACCAAAAGGAAATCATTTTTGATATTTATATATATTGACATATACTGAGAGAAGCCCCAACTGCTAACTCAGAAACATGAAGCAGTATTTAACATTGGCAGCAGAGCACGTCTGTGGGCATTTAGCTTTTTTGTGCTGAACCATACAGTTTGTGGTAAGCACTGCAAAGCAAAAATGGAGCGTGATTTTAAAAACTGCACAAAAGATATCAAATATTATTTACCCAAGGCTCGACTTCATGCACTTTATAATAAGCAACACAAAAAAAGTCAGTTTCTTTTTTTGTTTTTGAGTTGTGTACTTGTCTACCTAGAAACAAGATTATGTATGTGTGACTGTGTGTTAGTGTTTAGACTGCTATAGACAGGGTGAAGGCTTCTCCAGTGGATGCTTTTAGAGAACACCAAAATGACATAGCACTACGCCCCACAGATGACGACCGGGCTCTTCAACAGTGAGCGAGCTGCCTGACTCTGAGCTGGACTGGACTGTCAGCTTCCCAGTGAGACAGACAGGTCTACTCCTCCTTCCTCTTGGCCCCGGGGATCTTAGCCTGGATCCTGTGCAGAAAAAACAAGCTTTAATACCACGTGTCCAAGATAAGACCAAGATATTTATTCTAGATTAACTTTCGCCTATTCTGCCTCATTCTCAGGGAGCAAAGCACCTGTTGTTTTTGTATTCTGTCTTTTTATGGGAGTCCATAAAACCAATGAGTCAAGTTTTACTAAAAGTGGAAAAGTCTGTGGTCATTCCAAAAACTGCAGGCTGTTTTGGCATCATCTGACCCTTCAGACACTTAGAAACTTGAGTTTTCTGGGTTAAGACAGAGCCAGTGAATATAAAGTCTGTTTCAGACACTCAGTGAAAAAAAAGTCCCATTTCTTCAAAGCAGATCTGACTCTTCACTCTGCAACATGTTTCCATATGCAGCTTTTTTCATCTATTTGGTTGTGACATGAGTAAAGCTGGCACAAGACTAGATTTAGAAAGCAACCCCACTCCACACCTTTCCTGTTTCACACAAGCACCTGGAGGCTGCCCAGTACAACTACAGTCAAACCTGTAGCCCGCTGAGCAGCTCCACTAGAGCTTTAAGAGTTAATTGCACAAGTGCAACTCAGCAGCACTAATAAGGGAGAGGCAGGTGCTGTAACGTTAAGATGCAGAGATATTTTGTCAGATTATGGTCAAAACTGCTCAGTAAAAATTCCCAAAAAGGTTTCCATGCTTGATTTGCTCTTGCCTGGCCTTTGCTCAAAGTTGGTGCTCACAACTACATTTGTTCATATATCTTAAGTGATCTTGATGACAAAATGACACTCACTTCCCCACCACAGAGTTGACCTGGGTCCGTATTAGTCCCACATATTGATCAATCTGTGCCTGAAAAAAGAAAGAAAATGTCAGGTGTAAATACTGGACAACATTTTCCAAAAGGCAGGGTCGACTTTAGAAATCATGAAGTTCAAATTCCCACCTGATGTTTCTCATAGACCACAGGCATGGTGAACATGGAGACCACAGCTGTAGACGCACAGGGAGAGAACTGTTAAAGTATTCAGACTGACAGTGGGAATATGTTCAAACGGGAACACATTTGTGTCAGCATGGCCCCTAACCACTGCACTTATCTAAGGTAAACTGGAAAAGTAAACAGATACTGTACGGCAGTGAAGTAGACATGTCCAGTAATTAAATGTGGCTCATGCACAGCAAGAAGGACATGCTGTTCTTCTCATTAATGACACACATGATATAATGGAGCTCTTTTAAGTGTATTGTGTTTATCAAGTCTTTAACAAGTCTGAAATGCTGGGGGGTGTGTGTGAGTCAACAGCAGTGTTTGGAAGCTAGTTGCAGAGTGAGTGGGAGACGTAGTGAGTCGAGATGACCTCACCTAGGATGAGCAGTGTCAGGCCGTTGAAGAGAGCACCCACATAGGTCAGCAGCCACATCAGAACAGCAAACTGAAACACACACAGACATGATATGTTTTATCTAATGAACCAGCTTTTGTGACAATTTTTTCATGATTGTTTCGGTTTGTTTTGAAGGTACGAGTGTGTGGCGCAAACCTTCAAGGAGTCGACCAGATCTTGGACGAGGAACAGCCTGCGGAGCTCCTTCATACAGGTGTTGGTGTACAGCAGGACTTTGTCAGCATATTTACTAATCTGGTCCTGGGACAGAGCGATTTCCATCTCCAGGTAGGCTCTGGGAACGAATAAGGGAAACAGAAAAGACCGATATAAACATGCAGACCTTGGAATGAAATTCACAATCTCATCCATCAACCTTCTGTTTCACTTACTTGAAAGGATGTCCCTCATCAGTCTTCTGCACAGCCTGCAGCACAGACTTGTAGATCCTGAAGCTGATGGTGGCAGAGAGGGCTGCCAGGGCTAAGTATGCTCCGACACTGACCACGCTGAACTGGGTCAGGGAGAAGAGGAGCAGAAGCACGCTGCTGAACACGGCCCCAGACTGCTTCACATTCCTCCAGTAGAGCAGGTCAATCGCTGAGGGGGAGGAAGGACAGAACAAGGACAAGCAGGGTTAAGACCCACAACCAGCATTACCTGACCTCTCGCTCTCTAACATGCAGGCCTGGGCATCCATGGCCATATCCTTTTCAAAGTGGATTAGACTGCCGCCGAGCGCTACACACCACACATTTGGGTCAAATAACTGGAAACTGTTCACAACCGAAAGTCCTTAGAGAGCTGCTGGCTGTCACGTGATCCTTTTTTAACCCAGTTGCCTAACCAAGCTTTTCGTTAGGTTAGATGGAGCTGTCGAGCTGTAAGGTGAGGTGAAGGTGTCTGAGTGATGATTCGCCAGTTCAGTTTCTTTACCCCTATATATAGCGCGAACTTTGCAGAAGATAATAGCTGACTCTCACTTGTTGAGCGAGTCCCACAGTCTGTGTTGCCTCATTCCCGAGGTGTCATGTTTCCATCTGACGTGTGCTTATCATCAGCAGCACCTGGTCTGGTCTCATACATATACAAACATACATACAAACAGGTACATTACACTGCGGGTACACCTGCACACGCTGCTCTCAGAGCTGAATTAATGATTGACCTATAGCTCTGTGAAGGCAGCAGCAGAAACAGTCGCACTATCAGCAGTTCACAGATAACGGTTCAATGTGACCTGGCCAGACAAGCAGTTCTGTGGTCAGAGATGAAGGATGACGATGTTTCAATGCAGTATCTCATTAATGCAGTGAAACACCATGATTCCTCTGAATTGCCTCACTCACTCAGAAACAAACAGCTGGAATATATAACACCAACATGCCTGCAGGCACTCGTACATTTTCCTTCTATTCTAACATTTCTAGTCTTCTTAGAGTGGTGGAGCCTGTAATTCAAAGCCACTAGCAAAGATGACAGAGAAGTGATAACTGAGGATTAGCCCAGTGTACCATTACAACTCCAGCGGCCGACATGGTCCTCCTCTGGCAGTCGTCTGTGTCAGCTGAAAACATGGGCCCGTTTCCATGAGAACTGTCGGCTGCTTGTTTCACCTCTGCTGAACCAGCTGCCACCCCCACCACTGCAGCTCTGCTAGGATTTACCAGTCGTCTGTTGGTGCCAACACCTGGAAATCCTTCATGCCATGTAGGGGGGCGAGCAGCACTGGTACGTTAATGTAAAGTTTTGTGCCCGCAAAGGAGAGAGAATTGCTGCTGTGGTCTCTTGGGTGACTTACTCTTCCTCTCTGAGCTGTCCGCCTGCCTGCCTGCTCTAATTTTAGCCGTGGAGCTGTGAGCAGCATAGTGATGACGGCCATCTTTACTCTCCACTAAAAGGCATCTGTGGATGCCAAAAAGGCAGGCTAAACCTGGGTGGCGAAAGAAGAGTCATTGTGACCAAGTGAATCTCTGCGAGCCACACACTTACTGTTCCTATACTATAATACAACATGTGTAATCTCTCATCAGTAACCAGTAATGACTTACAGTACCTGTCTGCCCCACCGATATCAAATCAAATACACTACTCATTCAGAAACTGTGGAATCAGGATCCATGTGCCCAAGCTGCTGTACATACACCACTCCCCACAGAAGCCATTGTTCCTGCCACTACTAACAAATTGACTGTGGCTACTGGTTTGAATGGAGATGCTCACACACACAGAGATAGGTACAGGTAGCACATACAGCAGCTGTAACAACACACAGACGCATCAACAACAGACAGCTCTGCTAGAGAGAGACAGGTGTTGACCGGCAACAGGCGACGGTGCCTTGAGATGTGCTGCATAGACTGCACGCAGACTGGAAAGCTTTAGCTAGTGCAGTAGAAGCGTGTACTGACCTGCGGCTCCCATGGCTGAACAGGGAAAGAGGCAGCTGCTTTATCCACGGACAAAAGGAGAGCACTGAAGGGGGAGTCCCCCCTGCACAGGAGGGGAGGGGCCGCAGCCACACCAGCAAATCAGCATCCGCCTGAGCAGAGGGGGGAGGGGAGGGGGGGTTGACTGAGGGAGGGGAGGAGGAAGGTAGAAGGGAGGGGGGACGTCTGTGGGGTGCGGTTGCCAAAGAACCACATTGCAATCCGGCACACACACACTCACACTCTCTCCCTCTCCCTCTCTCTCTCTCTCTTTCTCTCTGAGCCCTTTTATGCTCAGACTTTTAAGCATAGCCCCGCGCTGACACATGACAAAGACTGCCAAGCAGCGGCTAAAATAAAAGTCATTGTATCAAAATGGAAACTGAAACCAGTGTCCTCCAGTTGTGTCAGGATTGCATCATATGACTCCAGCAGCTACAGACGAGTGGACTAAAATTGTAAAGGTGTATGTATGTTGCAAGCTAAAACAACCGTACAGACTGTAGCCATATTCCACTGCTCCATTAAAATGCTTCGGTGGCAAGGAGCTGCCCAAGCACCTGCCTGATGCAGTTACCATAGTTACCATGCTCCATTTTCTCCCCACCACTCACTGAGAGATGGAAGGGAGGGGCTGAAAGAGGAAGAGGGAGGGTGAAGAGCGTTCCTTTGGGAACAGAGAGAGATTCATTTGCTCTGAATCTGGGGAATCGGCGACACATAATGTGTCTCTACACACATGAAGGCAGCCACTCCCTTTATTGTGGAGCACAAAGGGACAATGGCAGGTTTAACACAAGGCCTGTTAGTTTCCAAGTCTGTGTCAACAAATGAAAAAGAGGGTGCATGAAGGGCTTAAAAGTGTTAACTCACAGTGTTACATTTCAAGCTTAGATTGGACCAAATTTGAGTCTAATCTCTGACTTTGCAAAACAATAATGCATCTAATGTGTTTAAACTATATGAAATTTCAATTGTTTACATTTGATTAAAACCTTAGCCTAATATTTATAATAAGGAATGACCCAATATATACACAATCCAGTAAGTTTTGACAATAGCAAAAACTCAATATAATGAATGACAGTTTTATGTCAGGCCTTTTCAGCCCTCAGGACTTAAATCCCCATCCCATGCACAATACTGAACATGGGATGTTGAATCAGAGCACAGAGCAAGTCCAAATGTTGCCTGTTGAGCCCTGTTTGTTTTTATGACTGATATTCAGCACATACACACTGAGCAAAAACCAGAGCAAATGATTAGCACCAGTGACAATAATACGATTCCCCCTCCCCCTTTTCTGTAGTGAAACTAGTTTAGCCTGACCTCATTAAATCACTGAAGACATCCTTGTGGCCTCAAACAAGCCATCAGCCAGAGCGGGCAAACATGCAAAGGCACTTCTGCTCCCAACAGTCTTTGACGGCGGAGATTCAAGGACTTGGGCTGCAGTGACTGAAACTTTGGCCATGATAACTTTAGACCTGGGTGTTGTCATGATGGATACAAACATCTAATGTATTATTAAAGAAATAGTTTGGATTTTTTCTTTTGACTGAGAATAGCACAAGTTACTCACTTGATATTGATGCATGAACATTTGTTAGATTTGCTAAACAGAGATGTCTCAGCAAATAACAAAAATGAAATAGCAGCAAATAGCGCTAGTTACAAAACCAACAGCACTAAAAACTTTCAAATGTCCACCATTCAACCATCCCTGGTATATTTCCAATGCCTGATTCTCTCCTATATCACTGAACTCATTAGAATAGCTCTATGCATGCATCTATCTCTAGCAGTGGGTAACTCATACTGTTAAGTTAAATTACTATTACTATTCCTTTCTTTCTGAACTATCCCAAAGTTTGACTGTCAAAGACACACTTCTGCCATGTAACTGCCATACAATATTTACAAAGCAAAATGGCAGTTTTTTGTCTAATTACCTATGTGGACGCTTTATGACATGTTTTTATGACCTTAACTTTACTTGATTGATAAACGAAGTAGAGAGTAGATGTTTGACCTATAGCATGCATGTGTCATACTGAGCCCCGTCAGTGTGATTTATTTAAAATAAATCATACATGCATGACTCACTTTTGGAAATGTCTGCATCATTGTTGATAATTCCTGAGTGGTTCGGTGACAGTGAGTCAGTGATCTGCATGTGCAGTCAGAATGACTAAACAAAAATGCCTATAGCTTCAAGGTGGTACACAGGCTTTCAAGATGGAATCTACCCAATGTCATCCTTTGCTGTGCTGACTGTCTCAGATTAATCTGATGCGTTCCTAATGTTGTGGACAGATCCCATCAGATAGGCTATCATGTTACACAGTGTCAACACTCATTTAGCCCAAATTAAATGGATAATGACTCAGCAGAATAATGACAAATGCTGGATTGTTATTGAGGCATTTTTACAAAGCTGTACACCCACAATCAGTTACTGTTACGGTCTTGGGATACAATAAGTGGATCATGCTATTTCATTCCTAGTTCTTAAACAAACCTAAAAAGATGCCAGACAATAAGCCATAACCAGTGTGCAGGAAGGGGCGCCATTTTCTCTCTTGGCCCCTTCCACGAGCCCTGCATGCTATGGAAACAGACAGACGGAGGATACTCTGATCTGGCCCAGTCTCTGCAAGGCGCCATGGCAGCCGAGGAGATAGGGCTGATGTAATCAGGATGGGTGTGCCCTGGTTACCATGGAGACAGTCTGTCAGTGCCGTCCGGATGCTCCGACTGCCTCATTACACAAAAACAGAGCATACGCCATATAAAACCAGCTCCGTTGCACGGTCGCAAAGTGGGGAGGGTGATAACAATGACACGCCTTAGTCCACAACACTGGCATCCATATTAACATGCACCCAAAACAGATGGCTCTCAGCATGCTGGTGTGTATAAACTTATTGTCTAAAATATCCACCAGCGTCTCTCACCCCCTTTCCTCTTTGTTTTTTTTCCAGACACACACATGCAGCAGAAAGGATCTGTCATCAGGGCGTGTCCATGTGAATGGAGGGGTGCAGGTAAACAGTGCTATTTGATTCCTCAACGCTTGACAAATATAATTAGATGACAAATGTATGCATGAAAAGCACACACACATACGTGCATTCAAGACTCCACACCTATAGTTTCATGAATATTTAACCTACATGCAAAGGTAACAGTCCGTCTCTCACAGCCACACAAAACAGACAATTGATGAGCAACATCAAGACAGTAAACACATCAGTACCCTGGCCCTTCCAGCTGCTCCAGGAGCTTTCCTTCTTGGTCACGTCTGCAGTGGCCTGCATGCTGGTGATCAGTTATGTCCCTGCTCTCTCTTTCTTTCTCTTTATGGTCTCCGTTTTCTTCTTTGTCTCCCTCTTCGGTAGCACCGACTCACTCACTCATCCCAGAAAGGCATGAATGGTCAAAAAGGATGCGGGAGAGAGACTGAGATGACAGAGAGGGAGGAAGGGAGGGAGGGAGGAAAGGTTTCCAAGGTGCTGCCGGCTTGCGGAGCACACAGACTGATGCTGTGGAGCAGCGCTGGATAGAAGAGAAAGAGCAGGGAAAGTGCGTATGTGTATGTCTGTGTGCGTGTGTGCGGGGGGAGGGGGGGTCAAATTGTAAACACCACACCACAGTTGCTGCTGCAGCAAACCATCCATGCAATGATTAAGAGCCTAGGGGGGTAAGAGTGATGTGGGTGAACGTCAGAGGCTAAGCATTTTTCTTGAAAGGAAAGGTACACTAGCTTTCACAATAAAAGCTCTAACAGAGCCTCAGAACAGACTAGTATTAGTGGGGGTACAAGTTGTGGGAGGGTTATCCCACATACACTTTGATGAGACATCAAAGTACGTGGATGCATTGTCATATTAGCGTTCTGGCTTCTCTTGTAGCCTGTTCCAGTGTTGTAAACAGAACCATATTTATATTTGGTGAAATATGTAATAATGGCTATAAACAGAATAACAGCATTTTCAAAAGTGTGATGTCATGTTGCACACCACACAGGATGCAGTAGCTTTGTTTTCTGAAAGCTGAATATGGCTTGACTTGAGACCATGTTGCTATGGAAAAATATGGCATATATCCAGCTCCATTGTTCTTGAGTTGCACATAAGAATATTTAAGGTTGTAGCCACAGATTCAAATAGCTGTTTCCACTACGACTACTGATAGATGAAGAGGCAAAGTGCTGGTACTTTAATAATTCATAACATGAGACGCTGTGATTACGGCACAATGCTCCTTGTTTAGTGCCTTCAGGATGTGTTTGTGCTTTATGTTATCCTCCCTAGAATATACTTGAAATGCAAATGGAGCTGTAAAAAGAACTGGGACTGAAAAAGCAATAAATGGCGATTACAAGCTAACTGCAAAAGAAACGGCACAGTCACTGTGGTGTCAGCACTGAGCAGACAACAATTCCTTTATAGATTGGAGCTAACGTCATCTTTCAAACCTATCAAATCCATTAGTCTTGTCGTCTCTGTCCTCCCCCCCTGCAGACCGCCACACCTAACACCTTCTGCTCACCGCAGACTTGACAGAATTGCCAATACCAACCAAGAGGAAAGAAAAAAAAACAGATTTCTCTGAACCAGACTGAACATGCTCTCCCATCACTGTTGCTATGGCAACTGGTATGGAAGTGCACTGACTGATGAAAACAATATCTGTTCATCTTCATCAGAGCAGCAATGACAAAGGTGTGTTGTGCCCTCTAGTGGTGGAGAAAAAACACATGACCTGCTTTTTAGCATTTCCAGAACCTTCTTCCAGTCTGAGTAAACAAAACAAGAGGAGTCTTGTCAATTAGTACCACAGTTACTATAGGGCAAACTATAAGGCTGTACAATTCACATTTATAACGACACATCTGGCTCAATAATCACATTCTGTTCAACCAGAATGCATCAGTAGCACACAGAGGAAATTTTGGGAAACATATGCACCTGTCTTTGAAGGCCACAGAGGAGCCATTGTAAACAACAACATTCATTCATTAATTTCTTTAGCAGTGGCTTTTTGTAAAATTTAAGAGGTTGCCTTCAAAGCCCCTAAGTAGGAGTATGCCCCAGTTTTGACATCATAAGATTATGTAAACCCACTGTGTACAAGGACATAGAGAGCAGCCAATAGCTACTAGCTTAGGCTGCATTAACTCGCGCTGACTGCAACTGGCTTGCCTGTCTTATCTAATCAGGCTGTTACAGTGATATAAGAAGCTAGATACTGTCAAGATGCTGAGAATTTTTTTTCCCCTCAATATTTGCAATTTTATAGTTGGTGCTGTTGTTCACTGAAAGCAGAGAGAGATATTTACATTACAGTAAAGGGTAGACGGTATACCTTTTGAGTTCCAATCATCATTCATTGCCATAAATGTGACTCAGTGTGTCCTCACTCCAATTGTTTCTCAAACATACCACCAGGGGGAAGCAGACCTCAAGAAAGCACAACACAAGCACTTCCCACCCCTTGGCACACTCAACAGTGGAACATCCCATCTCTCCCAGCACTCCTTTTTACTTTCCCAGCCTTGTCAACAAAACAGTGCAACAGCACACCACGCAGGTAGCTACCAGGAGGTAAACAAACACAAGTAGTGCGTTAGTAATTTGATTAGAAATATGCTGTCGGTGATCACCAAAGTTTTTTTTTTAATCCCTAAATATGATGGGTAAGGTTTCAAACAAAATCACAGTTTCATTTGGGCATGAAGACACATCAGAGACACTACCTGTTCCACAAGCTGGCCACACTATTTCTGGAAAGCCAGTACTCATGATAGTAGTTTATCGGCCAAAGTGAAACCACAGCTGCAATAAACAGATTACAGATATGTTTTGTGAAATCTTATAAATATTTATCTTATAATATTTTAAAATTTTTGTGCAGAAGGGAGATATGTGTCCCTTAGAAAACACCAAGAGAAAGCCAGGATTTATAGGACTAACCTTTCTGTTTGTTAAAGCCCTCCAGAAACATTGACGTTGCCGGTTTTCCTAGGTCTGCTTTGCCCTCATTGGTGTGCTTGTGCATGTCGTCCTGAGGGGGCTTCTCCAATCGCACCTCTGGGGGCACGGCGGCAGTGGGGGGCTTGGGCTTGTTGGGGCGATCCTCCTCTGTTTTCACTGGTGTCTTGACCTTTTCTGTGATCAGGGTCTCGGCCGGCACCGCCTCGGCCGTACTGCGGGGAGGGACGACGCTGGGAACCAGGGGAGAGGGAGGGCTGACTCCCTGTTTTGGGCCACTGATGCCCTGCTCTCTCTTTGGGCTCTCTTCTGATGCAGACTCAATGAAGAGATCACTGTCAAGCTCTGCCTCTCTCTCTTCCCTCAGAATGCTGTAGGCTGTGGGTGGAGCGTGGTTGCCAGCCAGGCCAAAACCACCCTTGGCGACTGGGGGATTGTCAAAGGGGTTGTTAGGCTGGCTAAAAGCGCCTTTGCTTTTAGGCAGCTGGTCAAATGGGTTGCTACTGGCCTTGGAAGGCTCCTCAGACACCAGCTCAATCTCTGAGTCTCCAGACTCTGCACTGCTGCCATCGTGCTCCCTGCTGCCGGCCTTTACACTTGGACTTTTGGAAGCTGCAGGCTTCACTGCGTCAGCTTTGAACATGTCATGGGAAGGGAATTCTTTTTCTGCTCACAAAAGAAAAGCAGAAAAATGTGGACGTTAGAGTTCATTCACATTACAAATCCAGACATACAGTATTTGCACATATAACTTAATGATAGACTATGTGACTTTTGAAAGAAGAAATACCACAATCCTCCTCTTACTAAAAAAGTTGACTTCATCCTTGCTCATTTCAGTACACTTATGTGTTTTCCTGTTACAACCTTACCTTACTGACCAGTAGTATGTGGTGGCTAATGTTAGCTAATGTTAACAAACAAATAGTTATTGTTGCATAACTGTATGGAAGATTTTATACATACCGTCTGCTTCTATATCTGACCACGTGACTGGTGTCTGTGTATGTGTGTGTGTGTGTGTGTGTGTGTGTGTGTGTGTGTGTGTGTGTGTGTGTGTGTGTGTGCTGTGCCTACGTGTTGGTGAAGCATTGGGAGTGGAAGCAGGGCTGTCATCCTCTGGCTCTGATAGCGTCACAGTAGGAACCCCTTGCAAGCCCACACTCAGGACGTTTTCACGCTCAGACACACTGACTGGAGGGGGTTGTTGCTGCGGCTCTGTCTTGGCAGCTGGCGGCTGGGACTCGGTCAAGGTGATCTTCACTGGGCTGGCTGTTTGCGGGGTGCCACCCAGGTTTCGGTAGGAGCGGTAGTCTGACAGCTCTTCATCAGAGGGTTCCTCCACATAGGGGAATGAGTGGGAACCCAGTGCTGGACCTAGGTTCTCTTCCTCCTCTTCCTCCTCATCCTCCTCATCTCTTCCGGGGCTCTTGTCTATGTAGCTCCCCAGCAAGTCATGACCAGCCGAACTTGTGTCCACCAGGCTGTGCTGAGCCCCCTGGTGCTGATCGTGGCGCTCATCCCCGTGGCTGATGTCCATGTAGTTGTAGGATTCTGTCTTATCCGAGCCCAGCAGAGATTTTGGCATGTCATCCAGCAGGTCAGAAGTCATCTTGGTGTTGGAGCTGAAGCTGTAGCTTTCGCTAAAGAAGTCGTCCAGGGCAGACGAGCCAGTGGAGGACTTGGAGGGCTTCATATCTTCTGACAAGTAGGAGGCTTCCCGGCTCGATGTGAAGCTCTGATTGGACAGCAGGGAAGTGTACACATCACCGTCATCATTCATAGGCTTCCTGAATAGGCCAGACATGGGGTCATCTACAAAGACCGACAGAGAGAGAAAGATGTGAAACTTAGCGAGGACAGATGCACACAAAACTGATGAGGAAGGACGGCAACACTCTGTGTCACACGATCAAATCAAATCAGCCTGTGCCTGAGCAGTTTGATTAATGAAAACATCCAGTTAAACAAGGCTATGCTTGAGCTAGTGCTGCTGGCAGGGAGAGGGGTTGTGGCACTGTGAGAGCAGCACAGTCAGACTGGGTGCACGGCTGTGCAGCTCAGTGAGGCAGCAGTAACAGAGGGTACTTGTACCCGGTTTGGGACAAAGGGGGATTGTTCAGACCCTAAAAACCACAGTGCCACAACCAGAGTCTGTTCTAAATCATGCAAGCAAAGGACTGTCTGTAGTCACATCTCTGCTCTGTAATCACTAATCCTGCACCTCCCCTGACAAATTACACTGTCATGAAAATGAACACATACTTACACAAATACGTAACGTACGTAAAGAACATATTTTATGTGCAAGTGGCCATCTAGGCTCTCCAAAACCGAAATGGATTAAACTCGGCTAGGCTAGGCTGACAAAACTGTTCAATGATAAATGTATAAAATAAATATTTTATAACACTGCATGCTAACGGCACACACAAAACTAAAATAATAGTAATTACAGTCAGCCAGTTGCAGTGTTAATGGTGTTTTAAAGTGCATTTATAAATTGGACAGACAACGTTGGTGTTAAGCTGTGTGTGAGCTTGTGTGGGCTCTGCTGTGAAATATCACTCAACATCTCACTGAATAATTTGTTACAGTGCTGCAGAGAAACGTTAAGGATACTCATATTACATATGACTTGCAAAACAGGAAGACACGGATGTGATAGGAATGTTATTTTAAACCATCAGGTCAAAAGTCAAGGTCGAGCAAAGTATTCAGATTTGTTGACTTTATGTCCAACTTCCAGTCTTTGAAGTCTTTCAACTTCCCCAACAAACACACACGGCCATAAACAACAATAAGCATAGCTCCCATACAAAAACACATGCTAGATGAGATCTGATTTCTGTTGTGCTGTGTACAAGTCAGAGTTTACACTTCCACAATCTGAGCTCCTCCTCCTGTTCTGTAGCCGTGCTTCTCCCAGGGCAGCGGTGGTGCTATAAATAGACTGAGTCCAGCTGCTGGGCTGGATAAGGGGGGAAGATTTAAAATAGCAGCCTTAGGGTTAGCGATGGAAGATGCAGACTGACTGACAGAAGACCCAACAGGTCAGGACGTCCCGTCCCTCCCTTCGCTTCCTCTAAAAGGCCCCACCACCCTTTCCTTGTGCTATCCCTCCTACTGCTGCACCCTCTGTCATTAACAATACATCATACCGCAGTACAATGGCATAAACACTACACACCCATGCTGGGACATAGGAGGAGGGGTGACATGACATAGAGGCTAATAGGCTAAAATGCATTGTAGATCAAAACCCCAACTGCCTATGGATCCAAGCAGTATGCAAAATAGATGGGCATAGCTGTTGAGCCAAGTTCAATTCAGTGACATGAATGCCCTTGATGTACTACTGAAGCAAACGAGGTATAATCCTCTTAGTGTACTACCATCAGCCATCACCCTGGCAACACCATCATAATCTAACACTCACTGATTCACGGGACAAATACCTACTGCGCAGATGTGGGAAGCACTTAGAGCCACTAAAAACTGTGAAGAGAGTTGATCTCTGGCAACACACCCCCTCTCTCTCTTTATCAACCCATTCTACGTAACAACACAGATGAACTCACCAGCAGTTGCATAATTCATCTGCAACAATTAAGAAGCTGGATGCTTGTCTTTAACAGCCACGAGGGAAGCTGCTCTGAGCAGATACAGTACTTGACAAAGTTGGTGTGTTGAAACTGAGGCCATTCTGAATCTGCTGATATGGCGTAGCACCCAGATGCTGGGAAAAAAGACCCGCTGGGCTGAAGCAAATGCTTTGCTGCGCTCAGATGGGATTGGACGTGACAACAGAGGAATTTTCTGCTCACACTGGAGCCACACAACATAATCATGTCATTGAAAGTATGGTGCAGTTAAATAAATAAGTCCTGGTGGATGTGCTGAGAAGGAGCGGTCCTTTTGTTGTCCTCTGTACAGCCAGTGCAGCGCCGATACTAATGCAGCCTGACAATCTGTGCTATGCCAAGGCATGGGCTCCTAATTACCAGACTACAGACAAAAACATGTGAGCGCAGACAATATCAAAGAGTTGCAAAATGAATATATTGCCACTTTGAAACCAAGGGTTTACTGAGCTGTATGTTGCTGTATGTTGTTTCCCCCTTGAAGACATTTACTGATCCACTGCAGTTTTTCAATGGGGAATAAAATGAACAAACTAATGTGAGATGCTGCCGGTTCCACACCCCATTACAACAACAGGCTGCACTGACTTTGAAAGGAACAATCATTTTCAGTCTGTGTTGTTCAATAACAGGTCATCATTCATCCCAGTGGTATCTCAGCTGTACTTCTTAAACATCTGTGAATCTACAGCACTGTAGCTATTCCATTACTCCATCCATGACCCTCTCCACTGTGGTGTTACCTTTCAAGAGTACTCTTTCACTCCATGACCTTGTGGAAACCAATCCATCAACATGCTCGCTGAGCTCTTCTTTCAAAGCCATCTGTGCTTTTGACGTTAAAGAATATGCTGTAGCTTTATTATTTAAGGAACGATTTGTCTTTTCTACTGGGAGCTGCGCAATACTTTGTTTAGAAAGACAAAAACAGAAATTGATTTTTATCAGGATAAACATTAGGTTTGTAACATTTTCTTTGTTATTTGGTATACAATTTATTTGAACATTTTCACATAAATATGTTATTTGTAAGTATATGAAAATACATATTATGCTGTTACTGTTTTTTTCTCTTTTGGTTTTCTATAAATATTGCCAGAAGTTGTGTTAAATTTTTTTAATTTTAGGTTGAGACATACAGGAATAAAACATAACCCACCAACTATTGCAATTTTCTCATTGTTATATGCTACTACTTCTGTATTGTTGCATTTCAGTGTGAAATTTGCTGGATTTGTAGGTGCTTTACACTTTCCCATTCAAGTGAATGGGAAATTGGTCTCAGACTTTTGGACCTGTATTTGCAATATATTGTCATCCCAATATATGCAATATAATATATGCAAATCACATTCTAAGTAATCAAATTGACACACACTAACAGTAAAACTAATTTCATGAATAACTTATGTATTAACTTAAGTATTTGCTGTTTATTATTAATCTGTACAACATAACTGAACCATTATTATTCCCCTGGCCAGTGTTAATATTCAATTCTTATATTAAGTCCTTTACTTGTTGGTCACAGTTTAACTGCAGACCCACTCCGAGTCTTAATGGTCTTTAAAAGCTTTGGTTATAACGTTTATGTTCATCATGTATCGATTACAATATCCTTGGTTCAACAAATACTTGAATACAAGTCACTAACTATCCCATTTTAATGTCAGTAAAGAAGAGGAAAATGGACAAAGACAGTCTATACTGACAGCTGAGGTTCAACAAAACTACTAGCAGGGATCGATAGGAGAACAGCTGTACTCAACTGCTCTGAGCTGCATTGATCCAAGACAATGAGGACGTACAATTACTGTAAGAATCGTCAGTGTACCCACCATTCTTAAAAAATCACTGAAGGCCACGTAGGACAAATGTTGTTGTTGCAGCGGCTTTTGTCAAAGATAAATCAATCTAGAGACCGTTTAAATAAAAGCTAATCTGTCCCGATTCAAATTCTGAAGCCGTGGTACGTACAGTACCTGTCTTTCACTGTATTGATCGTATTTTTCTTGCATGGGTAGAGATTTATGGATGAATGGAGAGGATGTGGGAGGATCCAGACTGAGTGTCTGCAAGCTGTCTGCTTTGGGTCAAAGCTGTCAATTTAGTGTGACTTTGGACTGGCATTTCACTTTCATTGTGCAGACAGAATTTGGGATTAAAGAGTACAGACGCAGGCAGGAGGGCGTGCATGCGTAGGCTACAATAACCTACACACAAAAAATGTAGCTGGACTACTCTGTTTGTGAGTGCCTTTGCTGATAGTAGCTCTAATCCCATGAGCAGTTTCGCAATACTCTGCTAAGGGATTACTCATGTCCATAGGCTAGAGAGCTGGACTGAGGCAATGATCAGAGCATCATATTTCACATGCAGCCTTGTAATTGTCTTTAGGATGCACACAGGGGATCAAAGGACACGTGAAATTATGACTGGATGATATAATGATAGCAGTAATGCGTTGTTATTGTCCCCTACAGTGGAGCCTTTTGGGCTCAGCTTTTATCTTTTATCCCTTAGCATTAGCTAATTGGTCCTGAAGACAGATGAAGATGAATGAGATTGTAAACCTGGCAGGTGGCACATAAAATGAGCACTTCAGCCTGAACCATTCTGGAAACAAGACACATTAGTATATATTGTACACACTTTAAGCAGTATTTAAATATGTAAGATGCTGGACAACACATTTTTAACCACAATGCAGACACTGGCTCACCCCTGGGAGCTGCTCTGCTGACCACTGACATCTGAGTGCCTTTGTCAGAGGAAGACACTGAACTAAAAGTATGTCTTTGTATTTCCAGTTTTTCCCTGACTGTCTGGCCATTTGAACTATCGGCCTTCTCATCACAACCTCGCCTCTCTCGCCATTAAGCTGCCCCCC